>NC_041334.1:28542504-28690004 GCF_004354835.1 Perca flavescens | reverse complement strand
CCAGGCGGCACCCTAGTCTGTTCTTGTTCTATCCATGTAAATCTATTTTATTTTCACATCTTCATTAAAAAATATGTTAATCAAGTCCTTCTTATTCATAATAAAAAAAGACAAATCTACATATGACAATAATGGTTAACCAATGTATGATACACTTACGCAGTTTCAGTCAAGTCTGGCTGATTACATTGCATACATACACGCCTACTACACACCTCCTCATTTCCTGAAAAAAATACACAAGCAAACACACATACACTCCAGAGACCACACACGCATGCACGCATGTACAGTCCGTCCGTCCCAGCTGCTCTGTTTTGCAGATGAAAGTGTATCATGGTTCTAGGGGAAAGCAAGAGATGCACCAAACACAGCTGTATTAACATTGATCTTCATATGCAGAGTAAATAAACTGCTCCAAAGGTAGCTCCGGCATATTTTTCAATAATCTCTAAATTCTCAATCCTTCATGTAGCTAAAAATGGCTGTGAGTAATGAGTAGCCTAGGTGTTATATTGTGTGTGTTTGTGGAGGTCGGGAACGCTGCTCTTGCCCTTCACAGAGTGCAAACTGCAGTGGCAGAATGTAACTCTACACCACTGAGAGAGAGAGAGAGAGAGAGAGAGAGAGAGAGAGAGAGTGTGTGTGTGTGTGTGTGTGTGTGTGTGTGTGTGTGTGTGTGTGTGTGTGTGTGTGTGTGTGTGTGTGTGTGTGTGTGTGTGTACAGTAGGTCTACAATAACTGTAACGACAGAGGCACGACAAGCACCTCTCATGGTGCCTGAAAGTGAGGCATCACACTACTTGCCTGTCCTTCTCCCACAGTCTCTGTCCTTTTTAGACCTGGAGGGGGGCAATCACATTTCAGGGGGGCCAGTGCCACCCCGTGCCTGTGCATTGGGCCTAATTACTAATTACTGTTATATGTATAAAAGTTCTTTTTACATAATTTCCCTGAAGTAGTTCTATGACTATGTGACTAAGTGAATGGACAAAATGCCACACAATGGTAGTGCAGTCCATTACATAAGAGCAGGTGAAATAGAGACAAATATAGCTGCAGTATGGACGAGATTACACTGGGTTCAAATGGAGCACTGTGTAAATTTGTCATCATCAGTTTGTTCAAGTTGACTTTTTAAGTGCACTTTACAATATTAAGATACATTTACTCCACAATAATACTGGTTAGAACAAAGAATAGATTTGTTTGAAAAAAAGAAAAGATGCCAAACATGTGAAAAACGACCAATGTGCACGTCTAGCTACATCCACCACGACAAAAGGGTAATAAATAAATAAAAGCGATCCACAGCTAATATCATCAGTTATATACATTTTATTTTACTATTTAAAGTGCTCATATTATGCACATTTTCAGGTTCATAATTGTATTTAGAGGTTGTACCAGAATAGGTTTATTTGGTTTAATTTCCAGAAAACACCATATATTTGTTGTACTGCACAATGCTGCAACTCCTCTTTACACCCTGTGTGTTGAGCTCTCTGTTTTAGCTACAGAGTGAGACATTGCACTTCTGTACCGTCTTTGTTGGGAGTCACACATGCGCAGTAAGTACTGCTAGCTTGTCAGTTGCAGAGTATGAGGGCGTGCCATGCTAGCAGCTAGGCGAGCATTATAACGTGCGTTCCAAAATCATGCACATTTGTCACGGAAGTAAAGGCTGGACTACAATAGAGCTGTTTGGAGCAGTTTGTGAGCAGTGTTTTCTGTTGGAGATGGTAAGTCCCTTTGGGGTGGACTTTGGGCTTTTTCCCTTTATAAACCTATAACATGCATAAAAAAGATATATAACACAATAAAGGAAAGGGAAAAAGCCCAAAAGCATAATATGAGCACTTTAATGCAAAGTCCCTCTGCCTACTACATTTCATCACTCATCAATTCTACCGTTGGTTCAGCACCTCATCTCAAATCCCCTTTCAGCCAGTGGCACTTTTATAAAACTGCTCATTCAAGAGCATAGCCTTTGGGAGTGTTAATGTGTGATGGTGAGGAGACAGAGAGAGGAGCACGGAGAATGTAGCACAACTTTCTCTCACGCACGTTCCTAAAATACTCTTTACATAGCTCAAATACACACACACACACACACACACACACACACACACACACACACACACACACACACACACACACACACACAGCTCTTTAAAATGATTTGCCTCTAATCTGGTCCGTTCTATGATGGCCATGGTACGAAGCATTGCAGCCCTGTGTGTGTGTGTGTGTGTGTGTGTGTGTGTGTGTGTGTGTGTGTGTGTGTGTGTGTGTGTGTGCGTGCGCGCACATCCCTCACAAGGCCCTGGATGATTTATTTATGAAATGTGATTTTTCTTTCTGGAGCTCTCCTGCCTTGTAACTCAAGCTCACATGCTCATTCGCTCAGTCACTCGCTCACACAAAAATGCATGCACGCACGCACACAAACACACAAACACACACACACAGTGGTCACTCTCAATCATACTTTGCTGTTACATTGATGTACAGTATTTCCTGCATGTACCAAGAAATTATTTTGTTTATTTTGGGATATGAGGATTTAAATCCTATGTGTGTAATATGCATGTTTGGGGGGGATGGGGTCATTTAGTGTGTTGCATTTGTGCTTATTGTGTTTTGTGTCTGTCTGTGTGCGTGTGCGTGCGTGCGTGCATGTGTGTGTGTGTGTGTGTGTGTGTGTGTGTGTGTGTGTGGTTACTGTAGCAGCCCCTTATTTTTGCACCGGTTTAATCCCTCACACAGTACCATTCCCTCTCCTTATGACTCATACAGTGGCAGCTGATTTTCACTGTGAATACAGAGGCTTTTTATGTCACAGTGTGTATATTTTCAAAATAGCAATAATCCTGAAGCGCATCAAGGTCATTCTGAATGTAGTTCAATAATTGCAGCATGTATTGTGTTGTCTGTATGGTCAACTTGTATGCAGTATACTCCTCAAGGCCAGAGAGGAGGAAATATTTATGTGAGTGGGTGTGGCACAGATTGCGTGAGTAACTTCTCTGCCACTTCTTTTCTGTGTGTGTGTGTGTGAAGCCAGTCACACTGAGTGACTGAGTGAGCTCATCTGTTCTGGGGGTCTATAAATATTGTAGATGCCATGTGCCTGCAGTAGACCTTCTCAGCAAGCTACTGTATGATGTCATCCTGGCACACCTCTAACCAACACACACACACACACACACACACACACACACACACACACACACACACACACACACACACACACACATCTGTGCTGCTAAGGCCTACGCTGGGGTGTGGTAGATAGGGATGCAGAGCCCACGGCTGTTTAATGAATTCATCCTTCATCAAGTTTCTTTCCCTTTATCAGTTTCTTATATTTCTCCTATTAACCATATTCACTTTCTGTGTTGGATTTCTGATTGCTTTGTGAACTATTAACCCTGTCCTTGTTCCCCTGAAGATGAGAAAATGGTAGATGAAATCTAAAATCCATAGGATGATTACTTGCAGAACTATAACTATACAATAAAAAATTCCTTGGTGTTCTCTCAATGAGCTTCATGAGGTAGTCACCTGAAATGGTTTTCACTTCAGGTGTGCTTTGTCAGGGTTAATTAGTGGAATTTTTTCCCTTATTAATAAAAAAGCAAAGGGTGGGGGTACTTTAAAGAATCTAAAATATAAGACATGTTTTCAGTTATTTCAAAAAATGTTGTTAAGTACATAATTCCATATGTGTTCATTCATAGTTTTGATGCCTTCAGGGAGAATCTACAATGTAAATAGTCATGAAAATAAAAAGGAAACGCATTGAATGAGAAGGTGTGTCCAAACTTTTGGCCTGTACTGTACATAAAGCAGGTAATTTAAAAAAAAATCCTACAGTCTGTAGTTCAATTTGCAAAAATCCACCGCTCCTTGTTCAGATGCACCAATCAGGGCCGGGGAGGGGAGGGGGCTAACTGTGTGTCAGTCACTGCTCAGGCACACACATTCATTCTCCCTTGTGGGGGGAGGGGCTTAGGAGACCGTTTTGTGCTTTAGCGGAAAGGGGGGAGGGACTGAGAAGTTGTTGATGTTCAAATTTTTTGGCCAAGTCCTGGATCTTCACAATCCTACCTACAGCACCTTCAAGTAATTTTTTAAGCTAAAATGCCAAAAATCCACTGTTTTCTCAGTCTTGTGATAGTACATTGAATTTCTTTGAGGTTTGAACTGTTGGTAAAACAAAACAAGACATTTGAAACATCAACTTGGACTCTTGGAAACTGGGATGTAGCTAAGAAATGCTTTAGGCAGCGTTTGCTAAAATGTAAAATCAAAGAATAAATCCTGTAGGCTCTGTTTATCCATGGTTTCATGTAACATCCTGGACCTTTGGTACATGTCACCCACTCACTCTCTCTCCTTAGTCTATCTCAACTATCTACTATCAATAAAGGCACCCCCCACCCCCCCATTTCAATAAATATGCTCTGTTTCAAATGCTGTCATTGTTGTTGCACTCGTCATATTACATGACATGATTGTGTTTCTGGCGAAATCCTCTTGAAGCTGCAACTATTTTCAACATTATTTACTTTTAGCTTCATAATGTTTTTGTGGCCACACCTCTGACATGGCATCTCTTTTTCTGTACCAGCTCTTCCTCATCTGCACCCTCCAACTGTTGAATCGTTTCTTTATCTCCATCAGTTGAGCTCTCATGGTTTATTGAACTCTTTGTTAATGTCTACTGTGACAATGTCACAATAGAGTATTATTATTATTATTATTTTTATTATTTTCACCCATAACTAATCAAATGTAGTCATGAATAATCTGGTGCTCCTGTTGTATGGTGATTTATTTTATTGCATTAGTCTGTGTTTTGTATTATTTCGTCTGTATTTTCTTGTAAGTTTTTGCATTTTAAGGTATGTATCTATTGATGAGTTTGTCTTCTCTGCTGTCTTTTATGTGTTGAGATATTGTATTTAAAAAAGGGACCATCTAGGGACGTGCATTACAAATTAGCTTAGGCTATAAATGCTGTGGTTTGGGGCATAGGTCTATGCTACATATACTTGTCCCTATACAAATAAATATAATATATATATATATATATATATTTGATCACAAAATGTCAGAAAACAAATAAAAATGCTCATCCCAATTTTTCAGAGTCCAAGATAACATGTTTAAACATAAAGACGGAAAGATATTTTGTTTTACTATCGAAAACTAAGAAAACCAACTAATATTTACATTCAAGAAGCAGGAACCAGTGAACTTCTGTAAATACCGCCCAAAAATGGCTGAAACAAGAGGTTGAAACATGCAGTACATCCAGTACAGTACAGTACTATTCTGTGTTTGTTCTCTACTGGTCCATCATTGCTTTCCTCATCCTGTCCAAAGAACAGGGGATTCCTCCACATAGTCTTTCAGCCAGACCCACTAACACACTGAGCCGCTCAGCTTTGGCAGCTGATCAGAAGCAGCCATCAAAGTTGGAGCTTCACAGCCAAACAAAGCCACACACACACACACACACACACACACACACACACACACACACACACACACACACACACACACACACACACACAGAAACACACACAGAAACACACACACACACAGAAACACACACACACACACACACACACACACACACACACACACACACACACACACACACACACAGAAACACACACAGAAAAACACACACACACACACACACACACACACACACACACACACAAAAAAAACACACACACACACACACACACACAAACACACACACACACACACACACACAGAACACACACACACACAGAAACACACACAGAAAAACACACACACACACACACACACACACACACACACACATAAACACACACACACACACACACACACACACACACACACACACACAGAGTTGCTGACAGAAGAAGAGGACAGAAGGTGTCAGGAAGTCAACATCACCCCCTCCCTCCCCCCGTTTCCATGGAGACCGAATTTGCAGGGCTTTGAGAGGTGAGGAGGAGAGAAAGACACAAACATACACACACACACACACACACACACACTGACTGACTGGCCAACAGACAGACACGCTGAGATGTATAGATGTATAATAGATAAAAGGTCACACAGGAGGACTGCAGGATATGGATCAATAAACAGTATACACTGTGTAGATGTATGTGCGTGATTGTGGGACTTGTTGGCGGCGTGCCCTCAGGGTGAGGGGGAACACTTGGAGGGAGGGATGGACATATATTCCGTTGGGTCAGCATTTAACAAGTGCCAACTGGATCTTTAGTGTATTCCCTCCGGGCTGTTGTGTCTTGTCTTAATGTTTGTGTGTGTAAGTGTGAACGTGTGTGTGATGACAATGTATGTAGGAAATGTAATTTGTAACGAGGAGGGAAGGAGTAGCGATTTTGCAAATGACAGGAAAGAAAACAACCTGATGACAAATTTAGATGATCTTGCATTATTTGACATTGTAAGCAATGACAATTCTGGACAAAAATAGTATGCTTTTAAAAAAATGCTTAGTAATTTGCTTATTTTCATCAATAAAAATATAGAATATAATCCTGATCATGATATTCAAAGGCTACATCACATATGCTTTTTGCATTATCTTATTATTATTATTATTATTATTATTATTTATTATTATCACTTACCCTCACTCCTCTGTTGAGTTGTTTATGAGCAAGGATGTCTTTTACTATAATTTAGCAAACATGGAAACAGTATAGAGTTACAGAACAATAACAATTCAATTTAAATTTTATTTCAAGTGCAATATCACCATAAGACATGCTCTCAAAAAACTGTACAACAGGGAATTCAGTAAAAAAATACATTAAAATCATAAAAGCAAAATAAAAAAGTGGTACAAGGGTAAAAACAAAAGATAGAGAAAGTCATAATGATGGTCCATAATGTTTGGAAAAAAGAAATGTTTTGAGTTTTGATTTAAAAGTGGTGATAGAGTTGGCTTTCCTGACATACAATGGAAGGTTATTCCAGAAGTATGGTGCTCGATAAGAAAAGGTACAGTGGCCTGCCCATTACTTTTTGACCCTAGGAATTTCTAAAAGGTTGGTACCCAGGGAGCGGAGTGGTCGTGCGGGGGTATTAGGGGTTAATCAGTTCAGCTAGGTATGAGGGTGCATCGCCATTCAGCGATTTGTAGGTTAAAAGGAGGATTTTAAAATATATTAATAACAGACAGATGACCATATGTTTTTAAGTCTTTAACTGTAAAAAGTGTGTGTGTGTGTGTGTGTGTGTGTGTGTGTGTGTGTGTGTGTGTGTGTGTGTGTGTGTGTGTGTGTGTGGCACAAGCCACAATGCACCCACCGCCCTGGCAGAAAGTCTGGGGCAATTACAATGAAGCGCTACCTCCAGGGTGCCCACCCCATTCATTACTCAGATCACACAAGATGGCACAGAGTAGAAAACATAAGAGAAGAGAAAAGAAGAAAAGAGAGGAAGAAGAGAAAAGATTAGAAAAGACGAGAGGAGATGAGAAAAGAAGAGAAGACGTTGCTGACACAAGATGCTGACATTCCAGCACTGGCTGAGGGAGCTGAGAGGGGGCTGAGAGAACAAGATGTGGTGAGCGGAAACTAAGGATCAGATATGAGAAAGCAAAAATGAACAGATCACAATGACAAAAGGATGTGACTGAAACTGGAGAGGAATATCGGAGGATGGCAGCGGAAGTGAAGAGGGGGGATGGGAGGAGAGACGGCACTGTCTCGTGCAAGCTGCCGAGCTTCATATGACCTTTATGTAACGCAACTACAGGCTACATCCTTTCTGTCTCAGTCCAATTGTCTTGTCTCATTCCCTCTCTCGTTTGCGAGAGGACACCTGCATAATTGTGTCAAAATTAAAAGAGCTTTTCACAGGGGCTTTTAGCAGCCTTCACCTAACTTCAGTGTTGGGCAAGTTACTTTCAAAATGTAATACATTATAGATTACTAGTTACTGTCATTTGAGAGTAATTAGTTATATTATCTCCTGAATTGTAATGCGTTACACTACTTTTGCATTACTTTTGAGTTACTTTCACCAAAATAATAGCGGAAGTTTGACTTGGCAGCTAGCTTGTGAATTTCACCACCGGATCAATAAAGTCTCCTCTTTATCCTCTTTGATACATTATAGATTATTCATAATATTTTGTACAATTAATATGGATATGCAAAGTAACTAAAGCTATAAAAAATAGATAAGTAAAACGTACAGTATACAAGTAGGAGAAAATGAAAATACTCAATTAAAAGTATCTTATGGTTGTATTGAAGTACGGCATTGTTGTAAAACGTTTGTTTAAAGCACTTGAATTAGAAATTCATGTTGTTTAGTTTAAAACAGTCTAAAGGAAATGGTCAATTATAGTGTGATTAAAACTAACTATTTACATTATTTACAGTACTTGATTTACAGCTGATATGTGAAAAGGTCCACACCTTTATTTTTTTAACAGTAATTTAGTTTTACTGCGAACCGTCACAGGAAGGGCTTTTATTTTGAAGTAGGCTACACGGAAGTTGTCTGTTGTGTACTCATTCTAGCTTACTGAGATGCAACATGTCCGTCAAGCTAAGTTGCTCACTTTCTTGTTTGTAAAACTGCAACTGTAATAATTATTACCGTTCATGACAGCAACATATTGAACAGTAAATGGTCACAGTAAAAGACAAGCGTTTTTGGTCGTTAAGCCATTCCACTACAGGCAGAGTTACTCTCCACGGCTGATAAACTGCAATGGTTTACGTGTAACAACCTAAACATTAATTCCCGACATGTTTAAATCTGTGATTTAATTCCTGTGAACAAATGCTTCGCGGTGTTGGGAAATTCTTAAAAAATGTTACATTAAAATGCGTTGTAACTCGCGTTACTGAGATTGTAACGGGTAATAATATTACCGAAATTTAATTAGTAATGCGTTATATTACTGCGTTACAGCAAAAAGGAATACATTACTGTAATTGCGTTACTTTTGTAACGCGTTACTCCCAACACTGCCTAACTTGAGCAAAAGGGACGAATGCCTGCCCACTCCTCCACTCGTTACCACACTATTGTACACAGTGGTTGCAATTAAATTATAATTTGATTCTTATGTTTCCCTTATGATATTTGTCAGCTCACAGCTGTCACATCTGGAAAGCATGTGTGAATGGTAAGTGTTTCATTCTTTTGCTAACTGACTGGTGTAATATTTATCTGTGTGTGTGTGTGTGTGTGTGTGTGTGGGGGGGATTTTAAGGGCATGAGCCACATGGTTGCACTTTTATATTTATTGTACTGTAATTCTGGCAGTGTGTTTTTGTGGATACTTCTTGTTGTGTGTACCATGTAATTATATGTTGTGTTATTGTTGAGCATACCACAACAAATTCCAAATCAACTGCACTTGATATGGCAATACATTATTGAATATTATCAAGCATCACACTGAGATCCACTGATTGACATTGTTTGAAAAAGATAGCACAAGTTTCATCAACAATCACAGTATTCCTTGTTACATACAATGCTAGTCAAGTGTGAACATAGAGAAGTGATTGTAAATTAGTAAAATTAGTAATATTAAGAAACAGAAAAATGTTTGTGGGATAATTTATGTACTTAACAGAGTGGAGTTGTTTTAAACATACAGAAGGCAAAGTCCTGTTGAACAGCAGTTTGTGCATCTTTAAGGCTTGGATGGACATTAAACTCTCTCAGTTCAAAAGAACAAGCAGCTATGTTAGGAAATGACTGATTATATCATTGAAAAGTCAAAGGTACAAGCCTGTGTGCATAAAAACGTTAGAGGGCCACCATGACTCACTAGCAGCATTTTGGTTGAGGGGCTTAAAGTTATCCTGGAAGCTCAACATTACCCTTTGTAGAAACCTGATAAAACATTCATCAGTGACTCTGTTCATTTTCAGATTATGGGTCAATTTTGGATGACTTCAGGAACAATTCAGGGATTTTCTCCCCAAATTGCAACAACAAGGTATTTTAATTTGCTACAGCTCTGATTTGCCTGTTTTACTCTCTACTTCTCCCTGTAGCAATGATGGCTGAGGCTCATGGTTATTAAAGTATTTAGAGCCATCCAACCATACCAAACTAACTGAAAATTCAGCATATTATTCAAAGAAAACCTTTAAACTCCTCCTACCTCACAAATCTGTTTAAAATGGTCTGGATCACTATTATCAGACAACAGACATATGCAGCAGACAACACACTGTGTGCATTTGTCTCTCACTGAGAGCCATATTAGGATCTGAAAACTATCAAAAAAAGCTCAGACATATTTTTACATGTAAGAAGATTATATCACATTCATGTTCATCATTTAATGGCAGCTTGAGTAACGTGTTTTGAAAGCAAATCAAAACCAACCACACAGATCCCATGTTATACTTTGTACAATGTATGCAATGGACAAAGCATTCCACATATTCTATCAGAATTTTCCCAACAGAAAATGCACATAAGGAAACTTTCCCATTATTTACCAGTTTGCATAATAAAATTCACTAAATATTCATCAACCAAACTAACTATATATCCTTATTGAACAAAAATAATTGTTCCAGTAGAGGTAGAACACTAAATATACCACACCCACAAACTGTACTGAAATTATGAAGCTTATTTGTGAGCAGTAAGGGTTGCCATCCTTCCTAGAACTGTTTGTCTTACAAATACTGCCAAAAAAGCACTGTGGTGTTTGCACTACCATATTAAAATCATCTAGAAATTGAAAAGAACTCTTATTGAAAAATTCCTGTATGACCCAATGTGCTGTATATTAATAGCAAACAGACAGCGCTACCATCAATCTTCAAACAGAATGCTGTCGACTACAGGTGTGTAATTATCCAGATCTAGGCCATTTCCAATTGCATATACCACAGGCCATTTCCAATTATATAGTCACAAGAATTACTCAGTGCATCGATAACATCCTTTGTTTATATCCTCTACTGTTACGGTCTCCACAACAAGTGCACTACTTGAGGTTTAAACCAAATTTAAAGGGTTCAAAAACATCTTGGAGGCATCTGATGTCACTGACACGGAGCTTGTGTTTGTTTCTTTAATTGTGTGTGTGTGCGAGAGAGACGGAGTATGTAAGAGTTAGCATGAGTAAATAAAAGGGCTATTGGAGTGTGGAATTGAGGGCAAGAAAAGACGGGGCATACGGCAACGGAGAGAGATGAAAGCGGCTAAGTGTGAATGATGTTCTTCTTGCACTGGGGCAGGCCACGTCACAGCCCCCATTATTCTAATGGAGCACCACAATGCTTACTGACCTTCATCATCGACAGACAGAGCTGGCCACAGAGACAACAGTGAGTGTGTGCGTATCAGTTATTCATACAACTACAATATGTGGTACCGGTCCGGGGTATTAGCGTTGTAATTAGATGAACTACATGGACTTTACAATGCAATCACATAATAAATGTTTCCTTTGTACCATTGAAACATTGAAATACATGCATACACACATACATGCACATATAAGCATATCCTCATATAAACAATGAAATGTTCTCAGGCTACTATGGAGATGAAGCAACCTCCTAGTTTAATGAGCTGATTTAGATTAATACAATGCACACACGCAATTGCTACAGGACATATACACATGTACACTTCCACTTGATATGGCATGTTAATGAACCTCAAAAGAACATTTTGATATGTATCCAGTTTTTATTCATCAGGCTAACAAGAAGAGACTGAAATCAATCACAAGCTGCAACCAAAAAAAAAAAAAATATTTTAAATTATGTGGAGGTTTGTGTCCCAATCTCATATTCTAGCAGCTGTGCCCCCACCTCATGCAGTCAGAGCAAAGCTGTAAGTACAGTGAACCAGCTGAGAGATATGAAGCATTATCTGACAGAACGATAGCTAACTAATAGACCTCTCAGCACACGCGCTTAAAGCCATCAGCACTGATAAGACAGAGAGCGAGGGAGCACAAGAGATAGAGAGTCAGTGAGACTGAGGGAAAGAAGAAAGGGAGGAGAGCGAGACTTTGAAGAGAGGGAACAGATCAGTGTGTCGGTAATCTTAATTTGGATATTGGATCTTGACTGAGTCAACTCGAGTGTATTCATAAAGTGATTTTAAACAACAGGTTCTTATGCTTTGCAGGAAACAAGGAGACACAAAAACTTGCAGCAGAACAACTTCACCACAAATTCAAAGACACAGGAATAGAGTTTTTATATGTGTGTATATTAAACTTATTAATTTTTGGGCTTCTCCGCCTTTATGTATTTGACAGGACAGCTAGGTGAGAAGGGGGGAGAGAGAGAGAGAGAGAGAGAGAGAGAGAGGGGAAGACATGCAGGAAATCGTCACAGGTCGTAATCGAACCCTGGACTTCTGCATTGAGGAATAAAGTATATGTGTATAAGTATAAATAAGTATATGTGCGCCTGCTCTACCCACTGAGGCAACCTGGCCACGTGTATATTAAACTTTTTGAATGTCTGCACCAACCCACATGTCTGTGAAAGGAGCTGAAATTAAATAAATAACAGACTGCAGCCAAGAACTGCTGTAGGTGGTGCTGAATAAACGGGTCGTGATTTAATACAGAGACAAGACGATCTGAGAGTTTTCTGTGGATGCACATGCACCAGAAATATCTTATTAGTTTCTCCAGTACGTACTTAGTGAAGTCTGCCTCAGATAGGGTCTATTCAGTAGTGTAATAGGTGTATGTCATCATGTATTTATCAAAGCCTATCCTCAGAACACAGCGTATTCTGGTGTCTGGCCAGCCATCATAGCGCTCTAACATCTCATTCACATCAGCACATACATCTTTCCCTGCAAGAAACATTTGAGTCTGTGTGTGTTTATGTGTGGCTGTGCGTGTGTGACGAACCATTTTATTATGCAAGAAATCAATAATGTCTGTTTACCAGGAGTAACTAATTGAGTACTATACGAGACAATGATCATATTCTATGTTTTACAGCCCAGGTCTCTTTTTTAAAGTGTATGCTGTGTTATTTATCAATTACATAAACATTTTACGGATATTTGAACTCTGTATTCCTGCATTTAAAGCAACGGTGATTCAACAGAAGAAGCAGAAGACAAGAATGACAATTCAGTTTAACCCACACATCTAGACTGAAGTAAAAACATAGTGACCATGAATTATTACCCTAACTCCATTGCATTGCAGAGTTACTTTCTGGATCCCGGCACTTGACTCCTTGTTTAACTTCCAAATAAACGGATTAGATAAGAGGACACTCATCAATATTTAAATTTTGTATTTATTATTGATCATGTGTAATATGAAAGGTATTGTTCATGGTTACAGACCATATACTGTATATAAATATGGACAGCTTGACAGCTTCCCAAAAGTGAAACCAAAACATCTTGATCGCCCCCTGGTGGTGGGTACAGTATAGGTTATAAACCCGCCCCCTTAATGTTAGCGGATGGGACATGGACCAAACCAGGTCCTCAGTAAGAGCGCTTAACCTTGCAGCAACTGTTATTCAGTGGCCAACAAAAAACAGCCCAAAAAGGATTTTCCCATAGGCCACCATTGTAAAAGAGCCTGGGCTGAGCGGGAACTCGCCGACGGGACCAGCGGGAGAAACACTACAGCGCATATTCAGTGGGACGCATATCACGGAGGTAAACCCGGAAGCTTAGAAACTTTTTTGGCGTATTCACCAGGCGAGCAACTCTATAAAATGGAATAGGTGCAATTTTGGGATCCAGTATCCAGTTATTATAATACATCCATGGACCAAGCTAACACATCAAAGTACACTTCAAATACATTTTAAAGATGGTTTCTGTCATGTTTGTTTGGTTTAATTATTTATTTGATGATATAAAAATGGGACGAAACATCATTATTGACAGCAGTGATTGACTCGTGATTGGTTGGCAGGTGTATGGGCGGGAGAAAAGAAATTCCTTCTTAATAAATCAATTCTAACTTTGTTTTTTGGTCAACCACACTATTCTGGAAAAATACTTTCCATATCACCCGCATGTTTGGTGCTTAATCAGTTTATACCTTTGTATTATGGGTAAATGTCACTCACAGATGCACAAAAAAATGATTAAACAAATAAAGACAAACACACATAAGGAATGATGTGTTCAGTAGCTTATTCACATTACATGCATATGCACATAGATAAATATATGCTTCACGGGAGCCATTAGCTATGTACAGCAATATTTGTCCTACCACTGTGTCCTTCTCTTAAATCCTTCATTTCACTTGCACCACCACGCTCCCTCAAATGTGTGTGTGTGTGTGTGTGTGTGCGTGTGTGTGCGCGGGTGTTATTGACAGTCAGCAGTGGGGGGTATGTGCTATGTTGTGAGACACTGACAAGCTGTATTTCATGGAGCAGATGAAGCATTTTGAAGTTCTTTAAATCCCTTTAAGGGTCCAGCCAGGGACTTAGCTTCTGATGCTGCTGCCTATGCTTCTGCTTAAGTCTCTTGCTGGGAAGGACTGGGGTCTGGAAAATGTCCCCTCTACTACTGTGTGTGTTTGCATTTGTGTGTGATAATCTTGGGCATTGAGACCCTGCCATACCCTTCTGAAACACACACACACTCAACCTCCCCCACCTCTACACCCAAACCCCAGTCCAGTATCCACACCTCCCACCGACGCTTTATCTTCTATTCTGAGGGAGTTGCAGGAGGGGAAAAGAACTGACAGAGTTCCAATAGTGTAGATGTTATACATGGCAAGGCCGCTGTGGGCTTAACTGCTGGCTGGAAAACTTCATCTCACATCCTCCTCCTCCTCCTCCTCCTCCTCCTCCTCCTCCTCCTCCTCCTCCTCCTCCTCCTCCGCCTCCTCCTCCTCCTCCTCCTCCTCCTTCTGTCCTTTCCTGCCTCCCTCCTTCATTACTCTCGCCATCCCCTCTGGTGGTCCTGCAACTCCAATCACTCTGCTCTTATTACCAGGGAGAGGGCACACACACACACACACACACACACACACACACACACACACACAGTGACTGTACATTCTCCCCATTACCAGAGCATGCATTCCCGCTGCTGGGGAGATAGGCTTGATTCTGCTTTTTTTCCCTTGACATACTCTCTATCTCTATCTCTCTTTCCCACTCTTCCTCTCCCTTCCCTCACTCTCTCTCGCTACTAGGCAGCCAGGGGGACAAATTGGCGCCCGGCTGAGCTAAATGTGCCTGGTGCTGAGAGCCAGATGGTATTGGCAAAGGGGTGAAGCGAGCGAAGGATGGATGCTACTCAGAGATGGAGCACAGAAACCATGGTGTGGCAAGGCAGCGTGGGGAGCTAGCTTTGCACACTAATAAACTATTACTGCTCAGCGGCCCGTAAGCTGTGCACAAGCCCTTGCCAGGAGTCGGTCTGACCACGTCAAAGATGTTGGGTGTCCGTTCAAGATTGGACAACATACTAAGGAAAGGAGTGGAAGAAGAAGAGACTGACAGCTGATGTAAAGCTAGTGTGATGCAGCAGAAGGGAAAGAGAGGATGACTAGTCCATCAAATTGGAAGGTTAGGAAAAGGCACAAGATTAAAGGATAATAAAGAAAATTGCTGAAATCTGGGAATGCGGAAAAATTGCAAAAAAAAAAAGGTCTGCTGAGGCAGTCAGACAATCTTTCCGGTTTTAAACAAACCCCCAGGTTGACTGAGAGAGAAAACAAAGGCGCGCTACAGTTTTACCTACAAATAAAGTGATTTCCATAATCTGGAATACACTTTTGGCTTGTTTACATCCTATCCTATAGTTGTCAGACAATTTCCATGTCTTTCCCAGTTTGACTACTTTTTAGCTATGTCACCGCATTCCCAGATTTCAGCAATTAACTTGGTGAATACAATGCTATGATAACCAAAATAAATGATGGCAAGAGATATGAAATAAGAGCCAAGTAGTGAAACACTGGGGTTTCATGTTTAGGTATAAACCTTGAGATGGATAAGTTTAGTGAACATAGTTTTGTAAGATTGGAGCTGGTTGAGGGGCCTAGGGGTTAAGACGCCAACCAGGAACTACAACATCAGACCAGGGACCTTTGTTGCATCTCTCTCCCCCTCTTTCTCACTTCTTGCCCCAAAACATCCTTAAAAATAAAGATTGGAGATGGTTGGGGATAAGCAGAGGTTTGGTGCAGGTAAGGGTAAGAACATCCTCCTTCTCGGTTGAGTCCGCAAGAGTGTGCCCTCTCTCTTTCTTTCAGTCTCATAGTGTCTCTCTCTCTCTCTCTCTCTCTCTCTCTCTCTCTCTCTCTCTCTCTCAATGTCTTCTTCTCTTTTTTTACAGGGTTTCTTGGTGACATGCAGCTGCTCACTTCATGCTCCACTTTCCTTTACATCAACCCAAATTCCAGTATCTGGTGCTTACATAACATGTAGCAAAAGATTTGGACTTCAGCAGCAGACCAATGCGATCTAGTAAGCTTTCAACATACTTCGTCCACCCTCCTCAATGTTCTCCTATCATGATGCACAAAGCTGCCTCAGCCACCCATGCATAAGCAACACTAGCCATGGGCATGCTCGCTCACACACATGCAAACACATAGACTGTAGGGCGACATGTAGACGCAGCATGCTGACATTTAACAAAAAACAGAGGCAATGTGTGTGTGTGTGTGTGTTATTATTTGTTTGTGGATGGGTGCAGATGTGAGAAAGAGTGTTTGGGCCTTGCTGAATGTGTGTGTGTCATGATAAGCTCAGGCCATCTCCAAACACAGTACAGGGGGACCTCAGAGTTCTTCCTCTGCAGAGTTGTATATTAGCTTGTGACACATTCCCTCTCACACTGTACCTGTTAGCAAAACACACCTCTAGTACAGTAACTATGATGGCTGAGTACCAAGCCTGCAAGGCTCACTTCTGCTGGCCCTGGTTCAAGTAGAGTGAGATACCCTGCTCTCTATTGGCCGAGCCAGCCTTTAGCATACAATACCAATGGGGATGTACGCCTACATATTTATTGTTTGCAATACTGGGGTTGATTAGGGTCTATGATCTATGATGGGATTTTTTTCCTTTATTACCCAGGGTGCATATATTTTGAGGCTGATTTATTCATGAAGTAAATAAACTGCATTCGTCATTGTTCTGAAAGGCAGTGTTTCACTGTCCTGACCTCTGACCACATCCAACCATCAGTGAAGGGTGCTCTGTTGCACCTGTAACCACACCCAACAGATATATCACAGCATAGTGGCACACCCTGGGGTACAATTGTACAATACTGCAGCAAGGTTATAAATTAAACCACAGTTAAGAGAATATAGTTTTAGAGATTTCCTGAAAGATGAATTGTAGGGTTGTGCCGATTGTGATGGCTGATGGACATCACGATGGAAAGCCACCATCAGGATGCCACGCCCCCCACCCTGTCAGACACACTAATCCTAGTCTCTTCTATAGTTAACATAAAAACTTTGCGCGATTGCTCTGTAAATTAAATTGAGAATAAAACTAATGCATATGCATGCTATTTTAAATATAATAATAATAATATTTACTCTATGCCAGAGACGTGTTAGTCTGTGAAAATACTGTGTCAGGCTACACAAATATCGATCTTGACATTCGTTAGCCTCTTGTCTTTTTTACGTCTTACACTGTACATTTAACTTAAAATATTTAATTTTGTACAAGAAAACAGCCATTATTAATGAATTATTATGTATTAGCCTATTGTAGTGTCTCAGGAAATCTTGCTCATTGTCACATAGCTCTTCTGTGGCTACTGCACTGAAGCGGCAGTTTAAGATAAGCCCAGAATTGACTTTTGTACACATGGGTGATTGTTTGATTGAGGTTGCTAACTTTTACTGTATCATTACCTAAACACACCTCAAGAGTTTCTTCTTCTACCGAATTACAGCAATGCATCTCAGTATATCACACTCTTAATATGTCTAACTCCAGAACCAAATCTCCATTAAGACCAAATGAGGAGATAAGCAGTGCCCGACTGTTATGCTGTCACACAAACACAGGGTGCTTTGCTGAGCTTTAAACAGTGAGCAATTTATGTAACCTTCCCTCCCACACTATACTGTGGGCTAAGGTCAGCTGCAGGAATAGCAAGGGACGAGAACTGTCTGAGGGACCAGATAATGGACTACTGGGATATTGATGAGTTAGATAAACAGAGAGAGTGTGAAAGAAAAAAGGGAGAGACAGAAATAGAGAGAGGTCAGAAATAAGAAAGGGGGACCAAGGGAGGAGTGAAGTGAAGAAACAAGTCCAACAAACAGGAAAGATACAATGAAATAAACTAGTGTCACATCTAGATTTTGGAGAAGGACCTTCAAACACCTGATACCTGAAACAGGAAGAAGGATGAGGCTCAGGGAATGTATAGGCACAATGTGTGTGTGTGTGTGTGTGTGTGTGTGTGTGTGTGTGAGAGAGAGAGAGAATTTATGTGTCTGTAAAAAGGTATGCACCAATCACTGCTATGAGAAGTCAAAGGACGTAAGTGGTGTGTGAGGTCAAGAAAACAACACTACATCTAAAAGGTGTGTGTGTGTGTGTGTGTGTGTGTGTGTGTGTGTGTGTGTGTGTGTGTGTGTGTGTGTGTGTGTGTGTTTAAATAGAATTTAGACAAGAGGCAGTTGTTGTTTTGGAAGGGCAGTGAGGTGTGTGTGTGTGTGTGTGTGTGTGTGTGTGTGTGTGTGTGTGTGTGTGTGTGTGTGTGTGTGTGTGTGTGTGTGTGTGTGTCTTTCTATCTGTGTATTTGTATGCTGGCAAAAATAGCCAGTGTTATCTCTGACTGGAACAGGTGTCCAACATCACAACACACCCACCAAACACAGCATGAAACTCACAATCCCACCGTGAAGGCAAACACCTCTTTGAAAAATGGAGGATTGGCGGCTATGTTGTTATCTCACAGAGAAAATATTCTCAGACTTTGGAAAGCTAACTTACTAGCCACAAAAGTTATTATACTGCGAAAATAGTGGGGCTACTTTTAAGGAATAGTTAGGCAACTTCATCCCCGAATCACACCGAGTCTTCCAAACTATAAGTTTGGAAGCACCTTAAGTGTACACAGGGGTAACTGAAGCTGTTATCTCTGCTCTCGTCAAAGCCTTCAGACTCTATTGACAAAAAATGTAATTTTACCTCACAGAAAACAGGATTTGCTGGTCTTTTGTTGCCTCGATCGGTTAGTTTATTTTGTTAGTTCCTAACATGTTAAAACACTAAAGGCACACAATAACACAAACAAACTAACAAACATGTACAGACATGTGAAAATGACAATGACAAAGTTCTGTGCTCCAATCAACCAGCGGAGACTGGTTGTTCATCAAAAATAGTAATAATAAAAAAGTAATGAATAGCTTCAAATACCCCGCCCCCATAAAAACAAAACTACAAATTGTCATTTTTATTTCTGTTTGTGTATGGATTAAACAAAACACACACAGAGCCGTGCTAGCTGTTTCCCATGTGCTTCCAGTCTTTATGATAGACTAACCTAATAACCTCCTAACTCCAACTCAGTTCTTAACTCACAGACATTGGAGAGTGGTATCAATCTTCTCATCTAACGCTCGGCAAGAACGCAAATAAGCTCATTTCAAAATGTGTTGAACTATTTCTTTGATTCTGATCACGTTTAAAATGTCTCTTACAAGTCCCCCACTAGGATTTATATTACCGGTATGTCACTGGAGTATAATAACAGACACTTAATAATGAAGTGATATAGAAATATATTACACATAAATATACTGAGTATAGTATAGTATAGTATATCTCTCTGCTCGCTTTACAACACATTCTTCTTTACTCTGTATGTATGTGCGTATGTATGTATGCATGTACGTGTGTACGTATGTATGGATGTGTATGTGTATATAGGTGTATATCTTTAATCTTTTTTTTTACTCTATGCTGCTTTTTGGAGAGGATTGCTCCAACAGAATTTTGTTGTATCGCATACAATGACAATAAAGATCTATCTGTCTACTTGACAGTGTCGGAACAGTTTTTCTCACACAGAACAGGCCTTATGTACGTGTGTGTGTGTGTGTGCGTGTATGTGTTTAAAACCTAATTTGTCTATGGGCAAACCCATCTCTGTGGGTTGTATTAGAAGCATTTTGCACTTTAATGGGCTGACATGTTAATCTGAAACTCTATTCTCTGTAGCTAATGAACATATCCATCCAAGTCTGTGTGTGTGTGTGTGTGTGTGTGTGTGTGTGTGTGTGTGTGTGTGTGTGTGTGTGTGTGTGCGTGTGCGTGTGCGTGTGCGATAAAATGGCAACGTCGTCCCATTTTTACAGTGCTGCTGAGGCAAAACATTTGAGCACTGATGCAAGGTGATGTGGGTTTATGTATTTTTAACAATGACGACATTGATGAGCATTATATTTTGAATTGCTCACATCGCTGTGTGTGTGTGTATGTGTGTGTGTGTGTGTGTGGAGGAGAGACATAGATCTGACAGTTCTGGGTCAGACCAGTCCCGTGGAGTCAGGGAACCTACAAAACACATAACAAAACAAAACACAAATACATACACACACATGTGCACACCGTGTAGGTGAAGATGACAAATGTTTGTTAGGCAATCGGAAAGGAAAGAGTGGTTGGATTTGGGCAAAAAAGGCTGCCTTGCTGTGCCAACACTCATACATCAGTCTACACCTTGGGAGCAGAAAGAACTCAACACACACACAGAGAAAGATATACTGTATCTCTCATAGCCGGCAACACACATTTAGACCCTGCTGACTGCAGGGCTACACAAGAAAGGCGGCAAGAGCAAACAGAAAGCTGTGATATTGTAGTCGAGGGCATAAACACACCAACTATGGTCATGTTGAGCACAGCCGCGAATCAGCCAAATTATCACTGACACAAATAGGATGGTAGGGTCAGCAGCATCGCCAACTGCTATAACATTGCTCTAATGTATTCATCACACCCAAACTCGAGATATCAGATAAAGTATGTTCTTTTTTCCACACTTCCCCCTCATCATGACAAGATGCACTCTGCAATTTTCAATGATGCATCTGGGCCAGACTATCCTTATTTTTATTCAGTTGAGCACAAAAACTGAGTAGAAATCAATTGCAACTAAGATTTTCTCATTTCTCAGTATTGCTTCACCCACTGGCCATTGCATAATTTTTCCGATCTGGCTGGTGTAGAAACGAATGACCACTGCTGTGTTTTGTGCATCCGTGTGTGTAGTGTTTTCAGAGAGAGACAGAGAGCAGGAGACAGCTTGTGCATGTATGCGCCAGTCATAATGTCTGCATAATGTCCCTGAGGTCTATGACTGTATAACTAATACTTGTATTATTGCTAGAATAAAACATTACGCTGAACCAAGGAGGATTAGAAAACAAGCATGACACCTCTACCCACTTTTCTCTCTCTCTCTCTCTCTCTCTCTCTCTCAAATATTCACACACAAACACACAGACATGTATGCATGTGTGGAAGCAAGCAGCCAAGGGCCAAGCACACTAGCAAGCGGCCATGTTTCTTTCACAAGAGGCTGCAGTGAGGCTGTCATCGTCAGCATGGTTCTCTTCCTCGCTCTCTCTCTCTCACACACACACACACACACCGAATTGTGACATCATGCCACGCACATTTACACCAGAGGGTCAGAGGGTAACACAGCTTTATGTGCTGAGGTTTCATTGTCGTCATGCTCTGTGGCTGCAGCAGCCCTTATTCAGCTCTCTTTCTCTTAGATACGCACACTTACACACACATAGGCTACAAACGTCAAAGATATCCCAGTTTACCATTAGCTCCTTTTACTCACATTACCACTGACAGGCAGGTTACTGCTTACAATCCAGATAATGATAGGTGGCAGGGGCGATTCTAGGATCCGACCTTTAGGGGGGCTCTGCCCCCAAGGAGAATGTGTTAGGATATAGTGCATGCAAAAGTGTTAAAATCAGTAATTTGATTAGCTGATAATCTCTGACCTTTCTGTTAACCCTTTTCTGGACTGGGTTACGGGTGCATTGGCGACAGCGACACAGGATATCAAACATTTCAAGCCCTTTACACCTGTAATTGTTTGTCCTCTGTCACCAACAGACAAGTTTGCAACTCAAACCTTAAGCACCAAAAATAATTAAAAAATTTTTTTTTATTATTATTATAATTTTAAGGGGGCTGAGATGAGGCTTGAGCCTAAAATCGCCCATGATAGGGGGGCCCTGCCCTCCTCTCTGACCAGCAAGGTTCTCAACAACTGGCCCAGACCTCTACAGTCAGACAACATTCTTCTAGTGAGTAAAAAGCCTCCATCTACCTCCTTTCCCCCTCTCAACCTACTACATTACCTTTCTACCTGCAAGGCATTTAGATTCCCCTTTTTTGGCACACTGCCACTTATTAGCTTTTGAAGTGGTATGTGCCTGTATATCCCCATCATCTTCCCAGTTAATCTCATGGTGACATCCCGGGACATGTGTCCCGGAAGTGTTAGAGGCGGGGTTCCCTAGCAGAAGTGTATAGAGAAACCCAAGCTTACTAGTGAAATACTGCTCTGGTCTCCTCCTTGTAAATTAAACAGTACAATTCAACTTCTTCAGGTCTAGCTCTAGCAGTGGTACTTGCTTGTTGCCATGTTTCAACCCACCGGCACTATTGTCAAGGTACTGTTATTGACTTTGCTCCAAATCAGTCACCATCAGCAAAATAAGGTGTTAGCCTCCCAGTTTCTGTGCAATCTATATCTGTTTTTTGCATCCACCTCGATGCCCTTTTAATGCCATTTGGTGCATATTCCAAATCAAATTTTCAATCACATTTGATTGGGCAGTTGCCCACTCTGTCTGGCTGGTAATCCAGCCTCCTGTCCAATTCAATACCATATTGTACCTTAACGGTTGCTGCTCCCTTGGTCAATTTTTTCCCCGTCTTAACCCACACCACAGCCTCCCCCCAGAGGCCGACTGCTCCTCACCTGAGGTAGCGCGGCGTTGATCTGCCGCTGGAGCACGTCCCTCTCGTGCAGCGCCCCCTGCAGCTTAGTCTGAGACTGAATGAGGGTCTCCTGAGTCTCCCTGAGGGACTCCAGCAGCTTGTCCCTCTCGTCCAGCATGTTGACCATCAGCTGCTCGAAGTTGGCCTCCTGGTCCGAGCCGTTCGGGACGCCGCCGGTGCCTCTGGGAGGACCAGCCGAGTCTCCCTCGTTGATGGTCGGCATCACTTCGCACATCATCTTCCCCGCTCTGTGGTCTGGGCAACGCTATAGGACAGTGTCGCTGTCGGGATTAAGAAGGGGACATATGTGGATTACAAGCCTGATAAACAGACTTACAATAATGATAAGAGGGCCTAATGACGCCCCGTAGCAACGGACAGCCAATGCAATCGTATTGATAGGCTGCGTCTTACTCCCATTGCATTAGGCTACATTTCTTGTGCACCATGCAAGCGTGGATCCTTAAGCTTTATATTGCCTTACCTAATCAGAGTGATTGAAATGATAAGATGATGGTGGACCTTTCATCCATATCAACCGGCGTTTTTTCACCCCGTGAGCAGATCCGCCCTGCCCGGCGCGCCATGCAACTCACATGTAGAAATCCCGGCGTGATATGATTGACAGCTCAGAGATAGACGGGTACGTGTGGAGGGGTGGTGCCCGCGAGCACGGCGGAGATCATAGCACATTGGCAGGAAAAACAAACAAAAAATATAGGAAAATATCCAAAAGGAAATGTTTAATCTGCGTCCTTAGTCTTGGGGACACTGAGAGCGAGTTTTATCTGCATCCGCCTTCCATCTCTTCACACCGCCACCGAACCGACGCTCACTCCTCCCACACACAGAGTCACTCACGCACGCACACACTCATACTCTCTCTCTCTCTCTCTCTCACACACACACACACACACACACACACACACACACACACACACAGGGGAATGCAGTTGTCACCAGGCTACAGCTCTGGAAATAAGGGACCAACTCCCAACGTTCAGCCTATAAACGTTCTGCACCACATGCGGCTGGAATTAGCTGGACGGTCACTCATGTCATAGGATAATCTCTAAACTCTGCGCTAGTATCATGCTTCTACAGTAAGCACATACTTGACCCTTAACTGGTAAAATGTAATTAACTTGACACATCAGCACCACTAAGCGCGTTCATGACCTGACAGCTGATCGTGATGCGCGTTCTAGCGGCACCAGTTTAACCAATAGCATGGTTGTGCGCTAAGAGTGCATGAGCAGAGCACCCTGCAGGATCTGAAATGAAGTTTAATATTATACATAATATTGTACATTGCTCTGAGTGAATAACACCAAGGCCCTGAAGTATATCAACCACTGTGCCCGTGATCAAGAGCTAGTTTTGTTGTTGCATGGATTGCAGTGTTTAGGACTTTCTTTGCTCTAAACATCAAATAATGTGCTACAGTAACGTCTTCTCACAATAATTGGTTGACAGACATGTTGCTCTCTTTTGACTCCAGTAAACTGTTTTCACATTAATAGCCTACCTTACTATAAACATGCATATCCTTTCCTATATCTTCCTTCAAGATTATTTGTGTTTCAGCAAATATGTGTGGGTGAAAGGAGCCAAGCCATGTCTAGAACCACTTAGCATGGTAGAAAAGGGACCATTTTACTCCAAAAAATAAAAAAATAAAAAAGATGGAGGAGTCCAAGAGCTTTTAATTGATGTTCATTAGTGAGACATTGTGGTTTTGACAAAACAGTTAAAAGAATTATCTATCCAAAGGTGCCCTTGGCACATAGAAAACAAATATTTGAATCAGACACAAGTGACAGTGTTTATTTGCCAGTTCAAAATAAGTAAGTTTGAAAGTGTGAACAAACCCTATATATATATATATATATATATATATATATATATATACACATTAACATTACATACAACATACATTAAGAACTTTCTGAAGAATATTTGATTTCCATTGTAGAAAGAATGACACAAGTGTGTTCAGCTGTTATATCTGCCAAAGGGGGCTACTTTGATGAGTCAAAAATGTAGAATACATTTTGGTTTATAAATTGATTCCATGATTTATTTTTTAACTTAAATTGTTCATTTGTTCTATTCTTTCATTTCAGAGTACAATAAGACATTGACCTGCATGAATTTCAATAAAAACCTGGAAAAATTGGGGTGTTCTTTATTATATATATATATATATATATATATATATATATATATATATATATATATATATTAAAGATAGGCCTGATTTTGTCTTAATGCCCCATAGTGCCAATGTAAACCTCATATTTCCTCTTAGCTCACAGCTCATGGTTTGAAATTTAACTGTAAGCAGTGTTAGCTTTAAAAAAAATCAACAGTGATATTGTGACTGAATGGCAATCTCAGTTCAGTGTCAAGGGAAAATGATGAGCACACTTAAGTTATGACTGACCACACTATGATCAGATGATGAGATGTGAATTTAAATAGCCTACTGTACTCACTATAAGTTCCGCAAGGGTTTGGCTGCTGTAAAGTGTAAAGTGAATGTCAAGATTAAGGTTGTAAGAGTTTGATAAAAGAATGATTTCATCAAGTAAAGTAGTATAAATTGTCATGGAAACATAAGGGAAATGATTAAGGAAAATTAAATGAAACCAGAGCTTGTTGGATAAAATGTTTATATTCTGTAGTCTATTTTCACCATCGGATTATTATTTCTTCATTATGTAATAGATCTTAACCCATACAAATATTACACATAATTCTTCAATTATTTCTTTATTTTCTCCTATGTGCCGATACAGATGATTATTTAAAACAGACTTTTTCTATCAATGTAGGCTATATTAACTTTGTGATTTTTATACAAGTAAATACAAATACATCCATGTATACATTCACACACACAAAAATATCACAACTTTGAGTTTAAAAGTCTTTACTCAATTATATTTCACTTCTAGATTTAGATTAAAGGATGCAGAAGCTACAAAGAATATTAATCAGTTGGTAGAAACAGTGATGGCTGTTTGTCGCCACCTAGTGGCTGAATCTGACTTTCACTTGATGTTTTCAGTGGTGTAAAAGAAGCAATACCATGGTGTAGAAATGTATATATATATATATATATATATATATATATATATATATATATATATATAGAATACCCCAATTTTTCCAGGTTTTTATTGAAATTCATGCAAGTCAATGTCTTATTGTACTCTGAAATGAAAGAATAGAACAAATGAACAATTTAAGTTAAAAAATAAATCATGGAATCAATTTATAAACCAAAATGTATTCTACATTTTTGACTCATCAAAATAGCCCCCTTTGGCAGATATAACAGCTGAACACACTCGTGGCATTCTTTCTACAATGGAAATCAAATATTCTTCAGAAAGTTCTTCCCAACTCTGTTGCAGAAGTTCCCATAAATGTGTGGCACTTGTAGGTTGCTTTGCTTTCACTTTTCTGTCCAGTTCATCCCAAACCAGCTCAATGGGGTTTAAGTCTGGTGACTGTTCTGGCCACTCCATGTTTTTAAGCTTATCATCTTGTTCTTTTTTCCTAAGGTAGTTCTGGCATAGCTTGGACTTATGTTTTGGGTCATTATCTTGATGTAGGATGAACCCCTGAGCAACTAGGCGCATACCAGAGGGTACTGCATGGCGCTGCAAAATGCTGTGGTAGCCGTTTTGGTTCAGGGTGCCTTTCACTCTGTAAAAATCACTGACCCTGGATCCAGCAAAACAGCCCCAGACCATCACGCTTCCTCCTCCATGTTTGACAGTTGATGTCACACACTGAGGAGGCTTGATAGAAGCTCTGGCCACAAATGAGAAGAACCTGATTTATTTTGAATCGTCTCTGATCCATCTCTAAAGTTGGAGAAGACAAGACAATGACTGTGCTGACTACTTAATTGCCAGGGAGGACTTTCTCATGACTAGAGGTCAAAGCATCACCTCTGCTTTTTGGGCTTCTTTGAACTGCAGCAGATATTTCTCAGAAAACTAATTTTGCTTTAGTTTCACAAGAATTTGCTTTTGGGGATGTGGCTCTCTGCAGTTGAGTTCTCAAGGCCTTGACCAAAATGTTGTCAACAGCCATTCTGGGATGCGGTGGCCTGCAGCACTTTCACAAAATACTTAGATAGGTCACTGAACACAGCACTGTGGATGTTTTTAGCATTGCGACTCTTGGGTCTGACAATCTAAGGGATTTCTGCCAGTCTTCCTTTTCTGATGGTGATTATCTAAGTCTAACTGGATCAATGTCTGTGCATAAGAAACCTTATGAGAGGCAAAGTGACTAAATGATCTGCACTTTCAGTCACTTTCTGACATTGCTGTTGAGTGAGAAGTGGATGAGAAGATCAAACAAGTGACACAGGAACCATCTGCGGGAATACCCAGAGACACTGATTTCTGTATGAACTAGACTCTCACAGCATTTTAAAATATATTATATATAAAAAATAATTTCAAAAAATATTTTCCCCACTGGGAATCAATTAATCCCTTTCACCTAGTATCTTATCTTATCTTAGGCTAGGTATTTATGAAGCATTCTGGAAAGAAGCCTAGTCGCTTCAGTGCGTGTTACTGTTCCTCAACAACAAAAAAATCAAACACTATATTCCTCAATTAAGGAAACTCTTAACTGGTATATTAATACAAGTCATAATTGGCTGATAAAATAATGGGACAGACTCACTTTCTACACTCTTGGTCACGATAAATCATTGCAATGTTCCCAATGACCAGTAGATGGCAGTAAAGCAGCAGAGGGGGGGGAAAAAAACGTCAACGATACTCTCGCGTTACTTGCAACGTCACGTCATTCCATGATGGCTGAAGATCCTGGCGGAACACTTTTCAATTTATCTCATATCTTTCTTTTTTTCTCTCTACCTCAGCTTGCCATAGAGACATGGCAGGACCCACAAGCCAGTTAAGCGTCCGCAGATCATTGGTGTCGACATGCCCAAGAAAGGGAACCGAAAACGGCTGAAATTTAGGGCCGGGGACGTTTGTTCGGAATCAGGTAGGTTATTTTACATTAGCCAGCAAGCTAGCCCGCCCACTGTTAGCACTTCAAAGACAGATGGAATTTAAGTGGTTTCCCCTCTTCAGTTTAGCTACAACGTTACAATTTAATCATGTGACTCCAATATTATACTGCATCATAGTTGAACTGATGACTTGCTACGGTTACCTTTAGTGTTAGGCAGGTAGCTAAATCTAACGTTAATGCTTAAGTCATTTACAGGTATGTAACGTTTCTGTCAGTAAATTAGTGGTCACAGCTGGTTCTGCTGATATATTTTTAAGAATTGGGACTTCTAAACAGTAATTATTACAACATATGTTTTTCCTGTTTTTCCTAGTGACCGTTGCTGATTATGCTGATGCCGACCCAGCCGTTGTGAAGTCAGGGAGGGTGAAAAAGGCTGTTGCAAATGCAGTTGAAAAAGAAGGTAACTCGTGATAATAGGCTCGTTCGAGATGAGCCAGGCCTGCGCAGAATCGATCGCCGCCGTTTAGATTTGTGTCCGACTTGATCCCGACGTGCTCTGACGTCATGCGCACGTGGGCAACGATAACCTACTTACGAGATCAAGGCGGCCGCTGGTTTGAGAGGCAGGCAGCGCAGTTGCTTTTTACCGACAGCAAGACCCAGGCGGACCCAGGGGCATGCTGGGAAACTCCTGCCTCTCAGCTGATCTAACAGCTGATTGGCTCAGAATCGACTCAACATGATGACGTTTTATATAAGCTTTTTATTGATTTTGAATTGGAGGGATTTTAACTGCGATTTGTCTGATTTAAAGGCTTATTCTGTACAAACCACATGTTGTGTGGCTGATAGTTACGTTTATAAGTCAGAGAGACTAAATCTGTGTGTTTCAGTGAAATTACTCTGCGGCCTGGAAGCATCCCAGGGTGTGGTAGAGGAGGTCCTCTCGTCTTCAGTGAGTGTCACAGCCGACGCTTTGGACAGCAGTGATGACCTAGACCCCGAAGAAGATGGAGAACATGAAACTAAAGCGTCCCGCAAGAAGAAAAACAAGAGGAGAAAGGGTATAATTTGTAGTTTGTTTAAAGTATGCACATAGAGGAATGAGTCGAAAATGGAGGCCTCAACATTTTGTGCAACCTTGACTGTGATGTTTGCATGTTGTCTTCCCAGAAAGCAGTGAGAGCGGGGATGGGGGGGAGTATCCAGTGGATATTTGGTTAATGCTTGCCTCCTACATTCGGCCCGAGGATGTGTGCAGATTTGCTCTAATCTGTAGGAATGCCTGGACAGTCACATGCACTGCAGCTTTTTGGACCAGGCTTTACAAAAGGTAAGTGGTGTTATTGATCAACTACGTGCAGTTAAGGGTGAACAGTATTTTTGCACACGTTATTATGAAGTTAACCAGAAAAAAGGCTCTCCGTTCCTCATGGCCCAATTTAAAAAAATTAAATTTAAGGCAATACTGTTGGGATTTTGGTTGATTGGTGTATTCCTTTTAAGACTTCACCTGGCTGACACCAGACCCTTCTCAGTTATAACTGAGAATGGGTCTGGGAAAGGTTCATTGACAGTTCATTTCCAAAGGGGCGTCACCGACGGACGCCGCTCAAATGCCTCCGGGCGCATTAGATAGTCCTTCAACCAATCAGACCAACGATCTGGGTGATGCTGCGCTTCGGTAGACGTCATGTTGAATGTAAAGAAAAAGCTGGTCACCGTCACTGCGCTATCGTCGTCGCGTAAAGCGGTTGTGATTGGTGCCTCGATTTTGGGGACATTGGAAATGGGTTTGAATAGGCCCCCGCCGTACGGGTTGAGCAGAGGCTGCACAGTTTGACCAGCAGGCAGCGGCGCCAGGCTGCCGGATGGTGTTGCTAACAACTTGCAATGTATAACTATTATCAGACCGGCCCACCGTGAAAAGTCCCGACACTGTGTGTGTGTGTGTGTGTGTGTGTGTGTGTGTGTGTGTGTGTGTTACATTAGGCTGCAGGTATGAAACTTTGTTTGAAATATGTTTTCATTTAAAGTATCTGTGCATCTTTGCCTAATACTGAAAGTATTTTCAGTACAGTGTCTGTTCCTTAACTAAACAGACACCAGTTTTTCCTGTTCTTTGCATCTTGGGTGGCATTTATGAACCAAGGACTTAAACTTACTGAGTCTAGTGCCTTTTAGAATGGTTTGCACTAAAGAGAATACACCCAATAAGTCTCTGCAACTAGTGTACTTGAATTTATCTGCAACATTATGTTGTATAATTACAGTTTTGAACAATAAATGTTCTCAAAACTACATAATGTTTCTTTCTCTTTAAAAAAAAAAAAAATACGTTTAGCGGTTTGGTTTTCCTTAGGGTCTATGTAATCTGGTCTGAAATGGTTCTATTATAATTTATATATCGCGATATATATATCGTTATCACAAGAGGCTGCAATGTATATTGCAATATGGATTTTAGGCCATATCGCCCATCCCTAGGTTTGAATGGGCTCTTTGCCAGACTGACGTGCAGAGCAAATCTCAAATTTGCCGGAAGTTTGTCAGGGTTTACCCAGGCTATCTAAGACTAGTTTGCTGATTCACTCAAGAGCCAGAGGTAGTGCACGTGCTGCTTGGAATAAAACCTGTGTCTCTGCGTTCCATGATTTCACTTTATTCATTTTTTAAACATGTACAAAATAAATAAAAAATAATTACAATGGAAACTACCATACATGTAACGTTCATTATTTATTGTTAAATTGAGGACCATATCCATTGTTTGCAGTGTTTATGACAGGATAAAAAGTCTTAAATGTGGTCCAATAAATTAGCAAAGTAATTGAATAATCTTTTGATTAATTAACATGTTTCCTCACCCTCCCACTTCCATCTCTCACAGGCACTACAAGATTGATGCTGACCTGCCATTCCGTCTCCAGCCTGACTGTATTGACATGATGTGCGCTTTACGGGCCCGTGTGATTCGCTCCCTTTTCCATTTGTATGAGCCGTTCAGCTTGCGTGTCTCGAAAATTCCTGCCTTGCCAGAGTCCACGCCCTCAACCTTGGTCAACTCCAAGGTAAATAATCTGATGTGTAGTTGGTCACCTAACTATACGGATCTAAAGCTAAAGTTTTGTTTTTATTTTGTTTATGTATTGCAAGTGATTGGCTTCTAATTAAGAGCGCCACCTTTTTCATGCAAGTGCACTTATGGCTAAATGGGAAAACGCAGTGCTAACTGACCCTGCTGATAACCAATTTTGTGATATCCAGGCTATGTATAAGTATCATAGACTGTATGTAAAGATGGACATGTCCTCTCCATGTTTTTCTCCCATCCCAGAATGCTTTGTGGACTCGCCAGACCCTCCTTCTTCGCGCTGTGGAGGAAGGTCTGGCAATGTAAGACTAGCGCAGTAGTGATTGGGCAGTGGAACTGCGATATTAAAGTCCCGCCCATACACCCGCCTGACCAATCACAAGTTAATCACAGCTATCAATTATGACGTTTCACCCCATTTTTAAAGCATCAAATAACTAATTAAAACCAAAGTTATCAGATAAATAAACACTTGAATAAACATCATTGTGATCAAAAGTACCTAAAATGAGAGAAACCGCATTGGGGGGAAATTTATGACGTGTCCTTTTGACTTTTTTTAGTTTGGCCCATGTCCCATTGGCTAACATGGACGGGGTGGGATTTATGACCTATACTGCAGCCAGCCACCAGGGAGCGATCAAGATATACAGTCTATGCATCAACCTCTGATATGTATTAATTTAGTCTCATTTTTGCAAAAACCAGAAGAAATGCATGCTTGTCTGTAAAAATTAAACTAGCCTTTGCAAAAGATTGATGATTGAGGCATTTAATGTTTCCTGTTGCAGTGTTTACTGTTCTGGGTCAGAAAGGTGTCGGGGACTCGACCTGAGGCATTGTGGGAGTTCAATTTCAAGTTTTTAAAGCAGGTAAAAAGGGTTGTTTAAAATCATACTACACTTCTTTCCCTAATATGATTTTTACGTAGTCAGTAATAGCCGGTCGTTGTTGCTGCTGATGTCATGTTGTTTTCTTTTGTGGTCATCTCCATCCCAGCAGGGACACAGTAAGAATGGTTGTGCCAAGTCCTTGTGCATGCCCAGACAATACAAAGAAGTCCACACAAACCCAGACACTGACTGCTACATGCTTCAGGTCACCACCCTCAACTTCATCTTCACCCCTGTGGTCATGGGCATGACGCTGACCCTGGTTAGTAACTCTTGGGTTTTAGTGGATATTGGCTTCTACTTCATACGGAGCACTGACTGCTCTTTTAACTATTTGCATGTGTTACCCTGTAGCTGACCTATGTTGGTAGTGATGGGTCATGAAAAAGGACGTTTTTATTGACACCTAAGGAGCAGGATGTAGTCTATAAAGTTTGTAGGTGTCTATCACAGCCTCATAAAAGCTCACAATGAATGAAGAGAGAGACACACGGTCTCAGGTGAATCATGTCAAAAATATCCAGAATCTCCCCACCTACTGCCAACATGCTTGTCGTGATATGCTTGCAATTATATTTGTATTATTTTTGCCAGTAGTATGCTTTAGCTTATATTATCTTCTGCACCAAGGATTAAAATACCATTTTTGATCATTAACTGGTGCACAAAGTAGCTTTATTTCCTCTCCTAATCTGAACTGGTCTGTCTTTGTCTTTTCTCATAGTTCACAATCAACGTTAGTACTGACATGCGCCACCACCGCGTTCGTCTGGTCTTCCAGGACTCGCCGCTTCAGCGGTGGAAGAAGAGGGGCGATCAGGGTGGGACCCAGGTGGTGTTGGACCCTGTACACAGTGTAAAGCTCATGGACTGGTGGCACCCACAGTATCCATCCTCACCCTACACATAGGAGTCCTGCCCCATCAGCAGAACGTCACACCAAGAACTCTGCTGTTATCCCATACACTCACCAGAAATATGATATTGGATGACTCTGCAGAACCCTGTGTTGTGTTCATTCACATTTCGATTGTCATTGTTAGATTCTTAAGAAAGCCAACATTGACTGGCCTGAGATGGGATGCAAGCCCACCTTCCAGTGTCAGTATCAAATGTGTTGCATGCCCATCCACCACCGCAACCTCCACACCCTACTTAGAATGTTATTTGAACATCAAAGCTCTTCATGGATGTAAATCATGTAGTGCAGAATTGTCCAGTATGAACCTTTATTCATTATTCCAGAGACACTGGGCTTGTTATCTATCTGCCATGTCCACATAGGGACATTGGCAGTTCCTCTACTCCTCAACTTCAGCAGTGTCTTAGGCCTAGTCCATATGTACACAGGTATTTTTGTCAAACCGGGTTTTTCCCTCCTTTGTTCTAAAACCAAATCCTGTCGACACAAGCATTGTTTAAAAAAAAACAAAAAAAACCGCAAAAACACAGTTGAAGCGCTGTAAACAGCATGCCAAACCAACAGGTGGCGATGATATATCCCAAACCCTAAAGCCATGTTGGCAAATCAGAGGCCTGGAAAAAAAAGAAAAGCTATTTAGATTGGTTTTCAGTGACCGTCAGAGCAGTTTGCGCGTGGACTAAAGGCCAAAATGCATTTAAAAAAAGCAACATTTAAAATATATATTATATATATATATATATATATATATATATATATATATATATATATATATATATATATATATATATATATAATAAAATACCCATGTACGTGTGGACTAGGCCTTAGTCTTTCTGAAAACATGGGGAAGTGGGGCTGGGTAAAATGGAAAAGAAACCAGAAGATCATCTGAAATCAGTGATTGTTTTGATACCTGTTTATATGTGGAAAAACAACAGCTTGTTTATTAGTTTCCCACTTTGAACAGCTGGGAGAAATCAAACTTCAAATAGTTTTCCATTGTTATCTCAGACAGGTGCATAATGTTTTACAATATAGAAAATACTGTGATATGATCACAATGATAGTTAATAGATGATAAATATTGACTTATTGCTCGGCCCTACAGACATACCAGTTGCATAAAAAGATTCACAAGTCTGCCATTATTTTTACATTAGACAACATGTTTAACATGAATGTTGAACCTACGTGTGTAACACAATTTCTAGGAGTTTTTCTCATGGATTACCAGGTGGAACATTTGTACTTTCCTCCCTTGGTTTGTTTTTATGCTTACTTGAAAAGTTGCTTAAATATCTTGAATTTGCATTGTTTTGAATGTTGACAATGTTACATCAAGAATTGCATTCTTTTAGAATCAGGTTTTTTTTTTTCTTGATGTATTTAATTCAAGGCAGCATCACTTTAGTATTGTGTCAATATTAATGACTTTTGACTTTTACTGAAGGGTCAAAGAGATGATTTACCTCAGACCTCATCCACTCATTTGGGGATTTTATTTATTTTTTTCTTCTTTCTAGTGTGTCTTGGTTAAAAACATCTTGATTGGCACCTTGCTGACTGTGAGCCATGTACCCTACTGCCTTTTGTGGAATCTGATTCTCAACTTTGAATGGCTCAAAGTGATTTAAAGTGGTCTGTCTAATGCGTGTTGACTGTGTTTGAATTGTACTAATCATATCCTTGATTATGATAGGGAGAGAGTTACCATTGGCATTGATTTATCCATCTGTCAGACACTCAAAATTATTTAACCTGGATTGAATTGCATATATATCAAGATATTGTCAATGAAAAATATAGATTAACAACCAACAGTTTACAATTCTAGAAATAAAGACCGGTGGATGTTCTGGTCGTTTGTCTAGTTTTGTCAGATGAGTTACATTGAAAAAACAACTTCACTGAAATTAAAACTGAAACTTCCAATTTAAAATGCTTCCGGTCTCATGTCAGGAAATATTACTTTGTAATATATTATTTGGGGAGTTTGCCTCCCTCTTGTTGTCATACTGGGTACTACTGGTGTGCTCCAACAGTTACTGCATAATAAAAAGGCTCTTCTTCACATATATTTTTTATGTAACAACGTTTTTCACGCTGTTAGTGTAGTTGTACCAGTGAATAGGCCATATTGTTTCCAGACCAGTGAAACAAACAAAAGAACATACAGAAAACCGGACGACCAACATCCTGAAATACAGAAGTCATACATAAGGTGGTCTTTACAAACACACATACTGGTACACATACGCATACTGCCTGCCCTGAAATGACAATAGCCTACATTTTAAACTACAGAAATGTGAATTTGGGAGTTAAACCTGTATCAATATTATGTGGGTCCTATGATTAAAGGTGTTTCACATGATGAATATCTGCATCTAGCGCTTATACATAACATCACAAACAATGGCCTCACAAATACTAGGTCACTTCTCTAAAACCGATACAAATGTATTGGGTCACATTGTATTGCACAGAGTTTCACAGCCATCCCCTGCGTCCTAACACTTTCACTTTACTATATGCGCCATAAAGATAAAACAATATAGAAGTCGACTGAGAGAAGCGTCTCAATTGCAGGCGGTTAAAAAAAAGATACAGATGAAGTTGTCTCCCTTTTCGTGTTGGTCTTGGAAGTCGTTGGCTAAAGTTAGAGGACCTCGTAAAACTCCCTATGCAGTCAACAGGCATCACGTCATCGCCTCAAAATACCAGTCTGTCGAAGCTATGAGGAAAAACTACGTTTCCCACAAACCAATCTGCGTTTTGCCATTGGTGGTGGCACAGGTGACTGCAGACGCTCCGAGTTGTCACAACATCTCGACGGACAAAACGAAAACAAATTAGCCTCCGAAGTGCCCGTGGTGGTACACGCTGTAGCAGTCTGGTGGAAATACAGAGAAACTTGAAACTCTTAAGAGTTGTTTTCCTTTTGAGCACGACTTCTTTTCCCGATAGTGCCTGGCAGGATTGGTATTATTAGAGCGCATGAGAGAAGTGGGCACGCACTTTTTCGGGACCTGACTTCTTTACTGCGTTCTGTCTGACCTTCAGAGCGGGTAAGTGAAATGTGACCACCGCCACTGAAATTTAGCTTACGCTACAAAACCACTAACTCTGGAAACCCCGCGAGCAATAATTTAAAGTGCGTATTTCCCGATTTACATGCAAAGTCTCGTAATTGATTGAGTTTAAAATGAAAAGTAGCCAACTTGATCATTTGTCCTTAGGAAATTATAGGCAACACTGTCTTGCACTGGCCAGTTAAATACAGCGAAGTCATCGCAAAATAGTTAAATAAATATTCCTGCATTGTTGACGAGACATGTAACGTTAGCTACATGCTTACAGCCATACGCTATCCGTAAACCTTAAACTTATCATACAGGCTGCAAGCATCACAAATCACAGTGCATTTGTTAAGATTTTATCTCCAGCTCATGATAATGTTATTATGAATGGTAATTGAATAATTGTTGACATATTTAGACATCCACGAGCACATATTAAACTATAAAGAACAAAATAGACATCCAAAACATTGCTTGCTTACTGTATATACGTTTATTTTCTCAGATATTTCACAGTACATTTTTCCCCCCACAAATATAAGGAATTGTTACAAAAATTAAATAACATAGGGATAATAGTATGAAATATAATAGCCCTGACATTCAGCTGTTTGTCTTTGTGACTGGGACACTAGTACCACTTTGGCACAGACTGGGTCAGAGCATAATGCACCACTTTACCATTTTTACTGTCATCAGTGGAGAGCTTCCCCTCTTGCCATTTATAAGCAGTAGCCAGGCCGGTATCAGTAACAAACACCTCAGCCCTGGGGTATGCTGCTATGTATAAGCTGTGACTATAAACTGTACAGACTATACTCTGCTGCTCAGTCTATTACTTTGCTTGAAATACCTGCATGGTGAAAACATAAAAATAATGAAGGCACCACTGACCATTTATGCCCTTTTGCCCCCTCTCAGAGTAGGCTTTATTTACGTACTGTGTGTTCATTATTAGTGTGTGTATGCAGAGTGGACGGCATAATTGTGTATGCCTGATGCCATCCAGTAATGCAATGTCAATGTTTTATTCCAAAAATAATATTTGCCATACCTGGGATGTTGCTGTGATTTTAGAAGGAACTACATGTTTATCTTGTTTTGCTGTAGAATATTGTCAAACTATTTCACCAAAAGGCACTGCATAAAAGTGTGATATAGTAATCCACCTAGAAATCATTATATAAAGCGTAGTCCTGATATTTTTTTGCCAAATGAAATTATTTACCATGATAAATGTAGATTTACATATTTTGAAGATTTACTCCGGTTAAGGATTAACTTAATCCCCCGGTCCCTGACCCCTGACCTCTTCGCCTTGTCTCTGTGATCATCCATACCATTCTCTAGAAAAAACAATCAGGGTCATACAGTGGGGGAAATAAGTATTTGACCCCTTGCTGATTTTGCAGGTTTGCCCACTTACAAAGAATGCAAAAATCTACAATTTTAATCATATGTACATTCTAACAGTGAAAGACAGAATCCCAAAGAAAATTCCAGAAAATCACATCATATGAATTTATTAAAATTGATAACCATCTGATGAGGAAAAACAAGTATTTGACCCCCTGGACAAACAGCATGTTAATATTTTGTAGAAAAGCCATTATTGGCCAGCACAGATGTCAAACGGTTTTTATAGTTGGTGACAAGGTTTGTGCACATTTCGGCAGGGATGTTGGCCCACTCCTCCCTGCAGACAGCCTCCAAATCATTCAGGTTCCGAGGTTGTCGCCTGGCAACTCGAATTTTAAGCTCCCTCCAAAGATTTTCAATCGGATTCAGGTCTGGAGACTGGCTAGGCCACTCCAGAACCTTGATGTGCTTCTTCTTCAGCCACTCTTTTGTTGCTTTGGCGGTGTGCTTAGGGTCGTTGTCGTGCTGAAACACCCATCCTCGACCCATCTTTAGCTCTCTCACTGAGGGAAGGAGATTTCGGTCCAGAATTCCACGATACATGGCCCCGTCCATCCTCCCCTCAATACGATGGAGTTGTCCCGTCCCCTTGGCTGAAAAGCACCCCCGAAGCATGATGTTGCCACCACCATGCTTGACGGTGGGGATGGTGTTCTTTGGGTTGTACTCGGTGTTCTTTGCCCTCCAAACACGACGAGTTGAGTTGAGGCCAAAAAGTTCTATTTTGGTCTCATCTGACCACATCACCTTCTTCCAGGCCTCTTCTGAGTCGTCCAGGTGGTGAATGGCGAACTTCATGCGGGCCTGTACATGTTTCTTCTTGAGCAGGGGGACCTTGCGTGCGCTGCAGGATTTCAATCCATGACGGCGTAGTGTGTTACCAACCGTTTCTTTTGTAACTGTGGTCCCAGCTGCCTTCAGTTGATTCATCAGTTCCCCCCTTGTGGTTTTGGGATGATTCCTCACCGTTCGCATGATCAGGGACACCCCACGAGGCAAGATCTTGTGTGGAGTCCCAGACCGAGGGAGGTTGGCGGTGGTGTGGTGCTTCTTCCATTTCCTGATAACTGCACCGACAGTTGATCTTTTCTCTCCAAGTAGCTTTCCGATTCTCTTGTAGCCCATCCCAGTCTTGTGCAGATCAACAATCTTGTCCCTGATGTCCGTAGAAAGCTCTTTGGTCTTGCCCATGGTGGGGATGTTGGATGCTGGTTGTTTGGGTGTTGACAGGTGTCTTTTATACAGGTAACGAGGTGAGGCAGGTGTATTTGATGTAGATAATTGGTTTGGATTGGTGCTGTGTCTTAAAGAAAGTCTAACTGGCTTGTAGGAGCCAGAATACTTGCTGTTTGTCCAGGCGGTCAAATACTTGTTTTTCCTCATCAGATGGTTATCAATTTTAATAAATTCATATGATGTGATTTTCTGGAATTTTCTTTGGGATTCTGTCTTTCCCTGTTAGAATGTACATATGATTACAATTGTAGATTTTTGCATTCTTTGTAAGTGGGCAAACCTGCAAAATCAGCAAGGGGTCAAATACTTATTTCCCCCACTGTAGGTCAGAGCAGGAAGGTCCCAATAGGTCTGATAGCTTGTCACTGAATAGTACCCTTTCGTCAAGTTTCTGCTTATGTTCATGACTTGACTACTTTCATTCTTAGTGCATTTCTAAGAAAAAAGCAATTTCCCTTTAGATGCCACTGTTAGCGCTAATCCAGTAATGACCACATTGTGTTACGAGACACGATGACAGGTCATAAAGTGAGTTACCAGAAATAGAATATTTAAACCTCAGCGATCCCATGATTGTTTATCACATAAAGTGTAAATGATCAGCATTTATATAGTGCTTTTCTACTATACCGGACAAAGCGCTTTACAATTGGCTTCTCATTCACCAATTCACACACACACATTCATACACCAATGATGGCGGAGCTGCCATGCAAGGTGCTGGCGCATAGACTGGGAAAGATGGATTCTGAAGAACTGCAGCCGTGGGAAACAACAGGAAAACCATAAATAGAGCCACATTTAAACAATTAGCAATTAATAATCTGTTTATTGACTTTGGGTAGGTAGAAAGAGCTTGTATGGTGTTCCTTTTAATTCTGCTTTGCCTTCAATTGCTTAATTGAGTTTTGCATGGGAAGTTGCAGAGGATCACTGCAGTCAGTCAATCACACTGACAGTTTAGGTGTCTTTGTGGGAAGTGTGTTTTTCTATATGTGTTCCGATATAAAAGGCAGACAGAAATGTCATACTGAAGGACACTTGAACTTCCACCTCTTTGTTGTTCACTGTAACTGAGACACACACAGATGGGCATTTATATGCATGGAGGCAGGTGCAGGAAATAATGTATTTTGATGCATTATAGTAGTTTGTTTGGCTCGGGCACACAGTATATGTGCATGAACATTCACATATTTAAATACACATAAACACTGAGTGAATGTGTTGTTGATGTGTGTTTAGGATGTACTACGCAAGTGAGAATTTTTTCACATAACAATGATTCAGAGTTGTAGCAAGTGAGTTAGTTAAACAGCACTAATGTGGTCACAACCGCTAAACCTGAATTACCATTCTCCCGAAAAGACAGAAAACCTTTATCCCATTATCTCTGTTTGGATTGTCTCTGTCACTCCTTTTCACCACCTTTATCTGCCTCCTCCTCATTACTGTGAAAACATGAATAAATGAAAACATTTCCATTGTGTAACCAGATTAACAATAAGATAGATCTACTGTGCAGCAACAATGGAACAAAGTTGAGCTGGAGCATTATTTTCTTGTAATTTTATCATGTGCGTCTTGGCTTGTTCATATAATGTTCCTAAGAATGCCTCTGAACTAAAGTCAATTAAATTAGATTCAATCCATTTTTTTTGTCACACGAAATCATATAAAAATACAATTTCCTGTAAAATGTAATTGTACGTTCCTTCAGTTTCTGCATTAAAACAGTAATACTAATGATACATTTATGTATGTATGTATGGTGGGGTGGCAGTCTTAGGTAGTGCCCTAATTTAGGATCCTAGTGGCCTGAGGGTAGAAGCTCCTCCTGAGCCTCTCAGTGCTGGACTGGTGTATCCGTTACCTTCTTCCTGACCTAAGCAGGTTACCTGGGTAGCTGGAATGATTCTCCTGGCCTTATTCTTGCAGCGCCTGGTGTTTAGGATGAGGGTGGAAGAGGTGTGTCTGCCCACCCTCACCACCTGGGGTCTTCCCCTCAGGAGGCCAAGGATCCACATGCATAGTGAGGTGTTCTTAGACCTTGCCACATGCTTCTGGGGTTGTTGCCCTCCTGGAATTGTAGTTCCATTTTCTTCCCATAGTCCATATTTGCCTCCTTTACTGCTCTTCTTACATTGTGGGCTGCTGCTTTATAATTGTCCATGTTTCAAATAATAGATCATAACAGGTTACTTACAATATCTGCTGTCTGCTACATAACACAGTATCAGAAAATCTTTCTGATACAAAAGTTGGACCAGTTGTAATAACCAGTTGTGTTAGTGAAAAATATATGCAAGGTGTCTGTGTAGCTGTTAAGACCTTAACCTGCACTCACTCCCTCTCTCATCACACGTGTGTGTGTGTGTGTGTGTGTGTGTGTGTGTGTGTGTGTGTGTGTGTGTGTGTGTGTGTGTGTGTGTGTGTGTGTGTGTGTGTGTGTGTGTGTGTGTGTGTGTGTGTGTGTGTGTGTGTGTGTGTGTGTGTGTGTCACAACGCTGCACCTCTTATGGCGCCATTAGCATTCCATTGACTGCCATTCATTTTTACATCACTTTGTCAGCGAATAACTTTACATCTGAAGCGTTTAAAGACTTTATTTGTCCATAGTTTATATCTAAAAACACGACAATGTATAAAAGGCTCCATTACCTTGTACCTCATGATATGGCTCCGTAGCAGACGTTTTTGTAAAAATAGGCTAACAACTGTGTCATAACCACGCGACTTACTGTCGCATAGTAGAGGAATTACCGTATAGTACAGGTGAAGCTCGCAGGCAGTTTTGACTTACATGAGCTGTTTAAGTTTAATTACTAATGTTAACTAGCATTTTTGTTAGCAATAATTAGCCTGTGCCTATGTTATCTCCTTACAGAGACGTCTCTGCAAGATTCTGAATGATTGAGATTTCTCTTGGCACAGCTACCAGAAGACTTACAACTTTCAGACAGGTTGCTCATGTCACATCTACATCGTCAAGCTCAGTTGGAGGCTGCGCAGTAACGCTCAGCCCTCACCGGAAAAGTGCTTCTAATAGCCTTCACTGGTCTCCGTCCAGAGCAACGGGATTTGTTGGTCCATTTCTTACTGTCTATGGTGTGAACAGTGTAAACACGGTTAAGAGTGGGACAGATGCACATAGAGGAGTCAGTGGGGTTATGGAGTGCACACAGTATGAAGAGTCAGGGGTTAGCAAACACACTGTGCTGTGAGGTCACTGTCAGCAAGGTCAGAGGTGACTGGCCACTATGAGCAGCGTTGATGCCTGGCAGACTGACTGCACTCTCCAATAGCATGGTGGCAACCGGCTCAGATGAGTTTCAAGCACCACAACCTCACCGCAGAGGTGACCATTTTGACTAACCGGTCTAAATTATATTATAATAACCAAACTACTGGCTGTATTGGAGCATTTCTCTTCCCTAGCTTGTGTTTATAAGTGTATGTCTTTGTTTGAATATGTGACACATACAATCTAATCACCTTGTCACAAAGTGCACAAATTAGCACTAGCTTTTAATCCTGTGTGTATGGAAAAGTTTGTGTGTGTGTGTGTGTGTGTGTGTGTGTGTGTGTGTGTGAGATGTTTTCAGCCCCATTGGACTCATGTCCGCTTGTAAGTGTTGGAGATTGGGTTAATTTTCTTCAGGTAAACAAAGGCAGCAGTACACATGCACACAGGCACACTGAGTAGGCTCAATGGATGTACTCTAGTGTGAAAGAGCATCAGGTGTGTGTAAACACAGCTCCATCCATTTACCATATGCACGATCTCCCGTGACCCGTACAGTGTACTTGCCGCTTCGTGACTAGACTAGGAAGGGGTAAATGAGGAAGTGTCTTCATGGTGGTATGGATTTCCCATAAAAAAGACCAAACAAATTACTGAATACATTGTGTCACTGATGCTCAGACTTTTTAAACCCCAGGAATTATAGCATTGCATGTGCTATGTGACAGCATGACCCATGATCTATCAGAGGTGAGTGTGGGTGGGGTGTTTTAGGGCATGTGTTGAATGTGTGACTCCACTTCCTCATCTTATCTCCATTCCACTGTTTCATATCCTCTTTTGACTGACAGACAGTAGTGATGGTCTTACACAGTCTCTCTTTTCTCTGTAAGAATGCCGTCTCAGCTGCATCTGTGAGCACAGACTGCAGCTGGCCTGTTGTGTACGTTTGGACAATTTGCTTGTTAGTATGAACTGCAGGGGTGTAGTTTGCAGTTGTAGCTCTTTGCAGCTTTAGCTCTTAAAGGCAACGATTTCAGAGTTATATTTTGATCTCCTTATAAAAATGTGCATCAGTCATCTTAGCTGTGTTTTTTTTTTTGGACATATTAGGGTTTACTGTTCACTTACAAATTGTCAAATCTTTGTAATTGTCTTAAAAGCTTTTCCTGGAAACAAGCAAAACGGGAATAATATGAGGCAACTTAACTTGGGTCTCTTGCAGTTTCACTTCTTTCAAGAAATCGTGTCTGTCAATGTGTATTGTGAAATATCTTGAAATAATTTGTGATTTGCTTCAAGAAAATCAGATTTAAAAGCTTAATACAGCGTTGACGATTTTAAGATAGAATTTTCCATCTGTTTATATTGAGCCCCCACACAAAATCTTTCTATTTCAACGGTCGGCATTGCTGTTGAAAGTCTGTAACAACTGAACATTCTTTCTTACTTACTAGGAACTATTATGACCTGTGCACTTCCTTAATGATATGCCCTCTGGGCTCCTTAAACAGGTTTTCCATTATGCAATTCTTAGTATTCTTTCTAGTAGCTTTAGACTAATGGCAACAAAACAGAAAGGCTGTTTCTCTCACAACATTTTTGATAAATTTCAGTCTGGTTTCGTATGATGATGTAAAATAACCCCACTGATGACTCATGACATGACTGTGCGAATATACTCATGTTGGACCTCACGTGTGTCTTTGATTTGGAAAACCTTGACTTACCGATTAGGTTTTCCCCTGTCTTGAAGGGGTGGTAAAGATTGGATGGGGGGGGGAATTAAATAACAGTTAATAAGTCAGTTGTCAGAGTTGCCCTCAATTTCAAGCAGACGTAGCCACGTGTATCCGTTTCAGTGCTTTCCCCCTAAAGGTCAGAATACAGGTGCATTGCAACTTTAGCGGCAGCTAGTTGCCATGGAGATGTGAGAGACGGCTAGCTTGACTGTTTTACTCATTTAGCCCTGGTGCTTCTATTCTCTGGTCGTCCAGAGGCAGCGTCTGCATTGCCTCGGCCGCCAGGTTGTTCGTCCCTTTCAAAGACCTTAAATAATTTTGACTGCTTTGGTTTTTTTTGTCAGACAGTGTACGGTTCTTGTAAGTGGCTATTAAGTATTTCTTATTTAACTTGTTACAATATGGATAAATTTTGGAATGGAAAAAAGTTTGAACTAGGCTCAGAACAGGATTAAAGAAAAGGCCTGCGACTGGATCTAACATTTGGACTGAAGTGTCTTACATAAGTCGTAGCAACTGTGTTCAGTAACTTCCTCATCAAAAGAAGTATAAAGGACAAAGGATGGGTTACCTTTGCAACTAGGGCTGGGACGATATGCTTTAGTCCCGATTTGATTGTTTATAAGATGCACTGGTGCCGATTCGATTTGTGTTGGGACTTTCATTTATCGCGATTCTAGAAGTATTGAAATTTGATAGTATTGAGTATTATGATTTTCTTTTCCTTCACATGCACATCACATGTCAGTCAGTCAGTCTGACATTTATTTAATTTGTAAAGAAGCACATAACATAACATTTCTGCTTTTGCTCTGTTTCGCTGGAAACGGATATAATGTAGTCGGCGTCAATGGTACCGTATACACAAAAAATATTTAGGTAAATCATTGGTAAAAAATATTAAAAAAAAAAATATTGATTCTGGGGAAAATAATTTAGAAAATTTTCGCTAAAAAAAATCACGATACATATAGGGCTGGGTACCGAACGTCGATACTTTTATGGCACCGAAAAAAATCCTATGAGTATCTAAAAATTATTTATCTTTCAGTTTTGGTTCCAAAAGCGTCTGAGTGCGTAAGCGCAAGCTTATCTGCCCTCTCCGCATATTGACACAGACACCGACACACACACACACACACAGAAGTCACAGAGAGTCACGGCGATGTAAATAAAGTGGTTTCAAGTGTAGTTACAGTTTTTCAAAACTTCACGCAGACAGCGTTTGCTGCGATGTGATATTAATGGCGAGCCGAAAGCGGTCACTGTGCTGTTGACGTTACACTTCCTCTTAGACAAGCAGGCACGACAGTGGTTTCTTTGCCCTGATGGATGACTGACAGGCTGAGCTTGCAAGGCAAGGCACTTTTAATAATGTTACTCTGAGTGAGCAGTTTTACCAGAATTTTGATAACGGTTTGGATTCACAATTAAGGTGGAAAATAAAAGCTTTGTGTTTAATGTATTTTTGTTGATGTTTAAATGGATTTTAAAACGTATGGTATCGGAAAAATTATCGTTAGGAACCGGCATCGAAACTGAGGTATCGAAATTGGCACCGGATCGAAAGATTTTGAACGATGCCCAGCCCTAGATACATACTGTACAATTTACGATTTATTTATTTTTTTTCCCCACCCCTGTTTGCAACTATGTTTAACTACAATTCATTGGTTACTGGCTAAATGTTAGACAAACTTGTACTGAAACATGTTGACAGTTGGAAATGCTGAGTGGTTGTTGCCGATGAGTGCTAAAGGAATGTCCTGAAGCCAGGATTTTAAATCAACATTGGATGGATGCTCCTTCAATCAATAGCAGGCACTCTTCTCATTTCAGACGGGCTGTTATCTGCTGGGATTAGTAATACTGAAAACGGCAGCGATTTTAGTAGCAGCGCTGTACTCTGCCTGAGTTTATTGACATTTTTATTGGGCAATCTCTTCCTCCTCTCTGTTAATGTTAGCCGTAGTCCGTGGCAGAATCATCTGTAGTGGAAATTCAGTGATGTACTGTATAAGGTTGTGTGTGGGCATCTGTGTATAGAGACACCGCATTCCTTTGTCTGCACTGCTTAATCAAAAACTGTCCCCATATTTGGTCAGAGGACAAGAAATGGATGCTGATCTGGCACACACAGCACAGGGGTAGTGCTCTTGTAAACTTATCTTATTGATTATCGTCCTCTTGACCCCTCCTTGAACGCTTCCTGTGTTTTCAATTGTTTCTGTCCTCTTTTCCTTAGCATTTTGGCTTTCACTCTCTGCAGTTCTTTCTCCTTCGTCCTCTCAAAAGTCTGAAGGGCTCAAAAGGCACAGCTACATTCTTCTTACTAATAGTTATTAGTTTTCAACTAGTGAGAGTAGGGGGGGAGTGGAGCGTTTTGTAAAGAACAGGTTTTGGTGTGTGACAGCCATAGTGAAATACATTTTGTGTGTGAAGTGTGTACCTTATCTCACAACTCATCTCGTAAATTCCTTCCATTCCATCTCACCATACATGGTGACTCTCACCCATGCAAAAAGAAATGCTGTACAGCTGGTTGGCTGGTTATTGCACTATACTCTGTCTCTATTACACACAATCTCACACATAGATCACCACTTTTGTTAGTCAAATTGAAATAATGTGCTCTTAAAATAAACATCTAGTGGCTTAGTGCATTGTGATTAGGACATCCAGCCATAGCAGCCCATATAACATCAACTACTGATACAAATTTGTATGTAAATCAACTACAATTTTGTTTAAAGTTTGTCAAATTATGGAGGTACAATACAGAGATCCATGTAATTATAATAATAATACAATAATATTCCCTTTTATTTGGTTTATAGAATCAGGGATGGCAGGTTATATGTATCATTAAACCACAAAAGCAGCCTTAATACTCAATGCACACAACTCACATCAGGTTGTATGATGTACCACTTATAGTATGATGAGGACATGTTTATTTTCATTCATTGGCAAAGGATTGTTCAAACTTATAGAACTTTCATTGAGAAGATACCAAATATTTAAGGCTGATGTAGAAGATAATGTGTCATGTCTATAAAATGTCCATCTGATGTGAAGGTTATAATCGTTAACGAAAACGAACAAAATAATGAAAACTAGGTGAGGAAAAAACATTTTCGTTAACTGAAATAAAAATAAAAACTAGGCATTACAAAAAACGATAACTAAAACTGTAATGTCTGTTTGCAAAACTAACTAAAATAAAATTATTATTGAGTAAATGACCATTTGTTTTCATCTTTGTCAATGTCTTCCATAGAGCAAATAACGTTAAATCTTTCAGAGATGACATTTCCGACCATAGACCTGTTTTATACAGTCTGTGCCATAGACATACGTATATAGTTTCCGACTGGGGACCCAGAAATTCCGACATTTCATGTTATATTGAACACAACGTAGTCCATGCCCCTCTCCTGGCATCATGGCAGTACCGAAAGTTGGAAGAAAGCGGCAGAGTCCTATATGATTATGACTGTGTCAGATAAAAGCAAGTGCCTTGCAGTGGAAGGTATTAAAATATGTGGGCAATTTATTAAAGAAAAAATCCCACGAATTTGAAAGTACATTTAAAAATGCGCACAAGGACGCTAACCTAGCTTACCTTAACAAGGTAGAGGAGAATGCAAAGCCCCCTTTCCTGAAACAGAAGCTAACCCCGGTACAGGGCATGGATGTATGGGTACAGGACCAGGCAGCATGACGGAGACAACCGTAGAATGTAGGGCTGTCAACGAATATTCTAAATTCGAATATATATTTGAATAGTTTTAAAAAAAACGGATTTCGAAGGTGAAAATTAATATTTGAATTTAAAAAAAGTGGAAAAAAAGTGGAAAAAAACACTCGCAGTAGCAGAGGCTGTCTGGCTGTCTGCTTTGCTAGCACGCCTGAAAGCCGTTACATACTGGATGCATTGACTGGATGCAGCCAAGGGGGTAAGCTTCGCTTCAGAACTCGAGCCATCATGGCGCCATTTTGTTGCTAACTGGCCATCACCTCCTGTTAGCATTCCGCTGACCGCCATTTTTTTTTTACGTCACTTGACTGCGAATAACTTTACATCTGAAGCGTTTAAAGACTCTATTTGTCCATTGTTTAGTTCCAAAGAAACACGACAATGTATAAAAGGCTCCATTACCTTGTACCTCACGTTATGGCTCCGTAGCAGACGTTTTTGTAAAAATAAGCTAACGATTGTGTCATAACCAAGTGACTTACTGTCGCATAGTAGAGGAATTACCGTATAGTACAGGAGAAGCTCGCAGGCAGTTTCGACTTACATGAGATGTTTAGGTTTAATTACTAATGTTAACTAGCATGTTAGTGATCAATAATTAGCCTGTGCCCATGTTATCTCCTTACATACACCTACAGTCTCCGTATCTGTAAGATTGGGAATGATTGAGATTTCTCTTGGCACAGCTACCAGAAGACTTACAACTTTCAGACACGTTGCTCACGTCACATTCTCTCAGTTGGAGGCTGCGCAGTAAAGCTGGCCATCACCGGAAAAGTGCTTCTAATAGCCTTCACTGGTCTCCGTCCAGAGCAACGGGGTCTATTGGTCCATTATATACTGTCTATGGATGCAGCCCAGCTGGCGCATACAAATGTGACATCATGGGATCGCCGTGACTATTTATGCCTGCGCTGGTGGTCGCGGCACTAGCTGCAGTCTTCTCCTGAACAGCGGTGGCGCTAATGAGCAAAGGCTACCGACGCTGCCCTTTCTACGGACTAGAAGAAGAAGAAAAAGGTAAACACCGGCAGAACTGGCAGAATTGCCGTCAATGCTTCGATGTGATTCACTGACCTAGTTCATCGGATCGAGCCTTTCATTCACCATAAAAGAACTCATCTTAACCCGGTAAGTTTACCAGAGAGACCTGCAGTCACTCTGAGAGTCCTGGCATACGGTTGTTGGCGAACTCATTCAGGCCTCCTGTTTCCACTTTGTCGTGCGCCGCTGAAAAAAAAGAGCCTTGCGCGACCCTTATATACTGTCTATGGCGCGACCTTGGCTCGGCCAGATATTGCATCATTTTGATGTCACGATGTCGCGCGCCACCTTGGATGCATGCGCAACCAGATGTTCAAATAGTTCGAATATTCGGTGTTATTTTAGAGGGAATATTCGAACGTCATTTTTGAGCAATTTTGACAGCCCTAGTAGAATGTCGAGTGACTTCAAAAAGTTCGCTACTTTACGCGAACCGAAGTTTAAAACACCTGTTCATGTCTGTCTTCTTTAGTCTATTGGCTATTAAGGTTTTTTCCTGGCACACGTCTCTTACACATTTTGCACTTACTGCGGCGTCTTGTGTAAACTGTTTACATATTTGTGCTCATCATATGTAAATTTTATATGTACTGGTGTTATTGTTGAATACATTGTGAATACATATTTCCAAAATTGTATGATGTTTTTGTTGAGTTATTATTACACAATACTTTTTCTGACCTTTTTTAATCTTGGCCCTGACTAACCCATATTACAAAAAACTAAAAAACTAAACTAAAACTAAGCGTTTAAAAAAACAACAACTACCAAACCCGCTTTAAAAAGGAATTAAAACTATACTGAATTTGAAAACGAATTTGAAAATAAATGAATAAAATAAAAGCTAATGAAAAATGCAAAACTATAATAACCTTGATGTGAAGCTTTAGAAAAATGGCATCTTTGTTTGATTATTTCACTCAGCGTTAGCAGCATCATAAAGCTTCAGATAAAGAGTATTTATGTGATACATATTTACATCATACAGACAAAATGCTAGGAAAACATTTTTTGTGCAAATCCATGTAGAAATGGTCAAATTGTAGACCCATCATCTGCGACCCTAGCTATAACTTGTCTGGTATATTGACAGCACTGTTTGTCCTACTTAACAGAGAGATAGCCCTAGGTTAGTATAGCTGGTTAAACCTCACTCAGACACATATCATTACAGTCGTTAAACACTTTAAATAGAGCTACGATAGTCTGTATGTAGTATTTATTTGTAGCTTCTTTGCAACCATGGTGACTGAGGGAGTAAACGAAGAGAAACTTGTCCTGCAGATGAGTAGAAGAGGTTACTGGTATGTTTGTGTATGTAGACGTATTTATGTTTGTGTGTTTGGTTCCTGCCTCATCCATAGGCCATTGTCAGAAGAGTACAAGGCTGTCTTGGTCAATGATTTCCCATCCTACACATACACCTTATGATTGGCCAGACTTGATAGGAATGCAGCTTTCCCAACCAATAAGCTAAGGGCCTGGGGCGTTCCTGCCCCTGGACCAAAATAACCCAGTAAATACACTGCAGGCACTATGAGAACTGGAGCTGGTCCACTGTTGAATGCTTTGTGTACAAACAAGGGATTCTTGTCAGCCGGGTACTGCTGAACCATGCTGGCCAGTGTTCTCCTCTGTTGTGATAGGCACAACTAGCTGAGTGGCACTTTGATACCAGTGTTTGTGTTTCTGTATTCAGGGCTACAGGATGGTGTAGGAGAGTATCAATGGAGGCTTACTAATAGTTGGGTTACATTCAGTGATGGAAGAGTTTTATTAACACATTACGCCCAGAGAATCCATCAAACAAGCTGCTGCACGTAATGGGCATTCTGCATGTGGCCTTTACAATATGTGTGAGCGGATATAATTGTAACAACCTAAGTTAAAGCATAATTGATCTTAAAGCTGGTCACTCTGCATTTCAGTTTAATGAGTTGAGCTAACAGCAAGGTCTAATGAGGTGGAACGACTTCACTGATAGGTACAGTTTTTGGTATCAACAGTAGTCCTGACACTTCATAAAAGGGCATGACAGACTATAAGCAAACATTGTAGATTGCTTAATCAAAACCGTTTTCTGAAGTTTGGTCCTCTGGAACTTTTATAGTAATGGCCCAAGATAACAAACATCCTCTCTATGTTGGACCTATCCATGTACAGCATTTCCACGTGTTCTGAAGTTATTATGCATGATCTCACCACTAGGAGGCTCTTTTAATGGTCCTGTCAGCAAGTAGTCTTCATTCTACCTTCTGTTGTTTTGAGTGTTAGAGGGATGTGCTTGTGTGTATCTTGTGTGTGTACACACAAGCACACCCAATATTTGATTGAGAAGGTTGAGACACTAAATCTGTGTTTGTATGCATTTTTGCTGACCTATAAATAGCTGCACAAGCAGGGTGGATGGCAGAGGGAGGAGTGATTCATGACGTAACGACTGTTTCTTGTAAACACATCTGTTACAGCACATTTTCAGAGGAAATTTTATTTCACTCTGAACTCACTTGCCTCAAAGAAATCAGCCAATCAATGAAAAGTAAACATATAGTCCCATACCTCCACTTTACATGCAAAGTACAGTTTATTTGGGACTGATCGGAGAGTTTACACTTTTCATCAGTGATGATTAAAATGATGTTGACACAAAACCAGATAAAACTAACACACTTTTAAATCAGTGTGTGTGTGTGTGTGTTTGTGTGTGTCTGTGTCTGTGTGTGTTGACAATGCAGACAGAGCAGAAGTGATGCAGCACACACAAGCAGAGGCCGTCCCAATGTGTGCACAGGTATATACACAGTTTCTTTTATTGGGTTACTTGTCCTATAGTATACACAGACAAGCTTAGCTTGTAAGTGAGATTTTTTCAGTCTTCTGACGGATGGATTGAGGATTGATACAGGAAGCAGAGGCGGAGAGCCTCAAGCGGACGGACGCTACAGGCCACACATGCTGGAGACAAACATTTTGGAAGACTGATTCTTATTGAGAATTATTTTTTCCCACAACACAACTTTTAGTAAATACACCTTTTAAAATCTGAACCACAACACGGAGAGCGGGCTTGCTGAGTCCCGACACCGACGAAGGGCTGGTGCAGACCTGACGGCAGAGAGGCTGGGACGCACATCAAAGCGCGCTGGCTGTCTCGACGAGGAAGACACCAAAAGCTATCAGGCCCAGCTCCAAAAGGCGGAACGCTAAACAACACAGCAGCTGGGTGAGTCAGTTTAACACAGCACAATTCCTCTGAGGTAGAAAAGTATACACTCATCCAGGCCAGTTTAGGTCTCTCTCACGTGAAATGCATCACGCAGGGAGAGGAGACAATACCATTTATGTTACACACTAGGTTAGCCTTTAGTAGCTGTGTTTCTTTGTTATACGAGCCAAGGTGAGCTTAGCGTTGTAACAATTGCGGGCTGTCGTCTGGGATATGAATGTTTCGTGTGTGTTATTTAGGTTTGTGTTAAGTCAGGCGTTGTGATTTTGGTGGCACATCTTTGGACCATGGTGTTGCGTGTTGATTAGGCCTCTAGACCTCGCTGAGGTTGCCGATTATGATAAGGTGCAACATGCAGTTCTAAAAGCTTACGATCTAATCCCAGAGGCATATAGACAGCGATTTACAACCCGGTCAAACCTACATAAACTTTGCACGTGAACAAGAGGCAGATTTTGATCAATGGCTAGGAGCGAGTGAAGTTTATGCCTTCAAGAATCTTTGTGAGCTATGTGAGCTGATGTTTAAGTTTAAGCAGAGCCCGACTAAGGTCATACAAACATATTTGAATGACTTGGATGTTAAAACTGTGTAAAGTTGCTGAAGCAGCTGACAACTAAACTTAAAACAAAAAGTAAGGAAATGTGTGTTTGGTAGATTATTTCTCTGTGATAACAATGCTTTTTGGCAATAAATCTTATACCGTTGGAAAGCCTGTTTAGTTCCCTTTGAAATAGTGCCCCATTTGTAAGGAACATGCATTTGTGGGATGAGAAACAGAGCTGAATATGTGGGTTGCGCCCATTAAAAATTTGCTCTGCCAATGCCAAACAGCTTATTCTGCCATTGACTCGTTTGATGTTTGGTGAATTGGATGATTGAAGTTTGAAGAAACAAGACATATTGGCAATTTAACAATGTATTCATTTAACAAACAGGAGCCTCAGTAGCGTGTGGAAGAACCATACACAGCCACAACAGCCTGGCAACTCCTCCTCATGCTGGTCACCAGCCTGGTCACACGCTGCTGTGGGATGGCATCCCATTCTTCAACCAGCATTTGTTGCAAGTCAGCCAACGTGGTTGTGTTGATCACTCTGGCACGAACAGCAAGCCCAAGCTGTGTTCAATGGGGTTGAGGTCAGGACTGCTGGCAGGCCATTCCATCCTATCCACTCCCACATTCTGGAGGTGGTCTCTGATAAATCCCGCTGTGTGGGGACGAGCGTTGTCATCTTGGAGGATAGAGTTTGGTCCCAGACTGTGGAGATATGGGATGGCCACTGGTTGCAGAATCAGGCACCTGATTGTCAGCACCTGGGGGTACCAGAAGCTCAAAACAAGAGTCAATAGCAACAGCAAAGAAAAGCTGTTTGGCATTGTCAGAGACGATTTGGCAAATTTTTCATGGGCGCAACCCACATACTAAGCTCTGCTGCTCATCCCACAAATGCATGTTCCTTACAAATGGGGCACTATTTGAAAGGGAACTAAACAGGCTTTCCAACGGCATAAGTTTTATTGCCAAAAAGCATTGTTACCACAGAGAAATAATCCACCAAACACAAATTTCCTTACTTTTTGTTTTAAGTTTATGTCCTCATTCATAAGGACTCTTGGTGTGACAAACCCAGTGGTCAGGTTAAAATGACGGGAGAGTTTTGAAAAACGCCCTGGTGATAAAAATAGTGGTGGGCGCTTCTGTCTGTAAACCCCCAAAATAATGGCCAACAAACTAAGCCTTCTTCTTCCCCAGTAGACACCATTTGCCATGTTGGTCACATCAAGTCCTGCTGTCCTGCTCTCCATAGAAATAAACATCTCAGGAGAGGGTGGTTGTTCTGTACCTTGTACTCTTATTGGTTTAAACAAACATGTAAAAGCTATTGATAAAGCTAACTCGGAAATGTTTGATGGTTTCTTGTGTGATGGTATGGTTGCATTTGAGGAAGGGGTAACTTAGGCACCGGTTGAGGGTTTTGGAGGTGTGCCGTCAAGATGTTTGTAAGGACTAACATTTTTGTTGGCTATGCTCAGGTGGCAGTGGCGCCTGAATTTCTGGTGAAGGATGTTCATTTCCTGTTAGGAAATGATTTAGCTGGTAGACAGGTTGGGGTGACCCCCCCCCCTGTTTTGGAGTAGGAATATCCAGAAGCTTTTCCAGTTTGTGTAGTCACCCGGTCTCAAACTAAAGCTGTTCAAGACCCTACTATGGTGACTTAGTGTTGTAACAATTTCATTTAGTAAAGTAGTTACATAAATGTAAGGATATTCTATATTATTTCAGTAGTGTAAGTTTACACTTACGTAAGTAAGTTGTGCTGCATATGGCATCTTAAATGTTCTAAAAGGCTGTTTTTCATGCGATCATCTTTTGAATATCACAACCAATCAGTGATTCCAGTCTCGGAAATATATTAAAATCTATTCGCGTCATAGGCTATCTGCAGGGATTCAGTGTTCTGTGGTCGCTTCGTGTGGTAGGGTAACAGTGTGTGGGAGTGCAATTAAAGAAGTAAATTTGCTGATTCACTGTCCCATAGTTCAGAAAAACACGCACACAATGACCTGGCAGACAAAGTAAGGAATTTGTGTTTCTGCATGCACATTTGTAGGTGTTACTGTATGCAAATGCTGCACACTGCTTTAGGAAGGAGGCTGGACTGAAGGAGGAGTCCCATATTAGAGTGAAATCGGGGAAAAACAAGAGAGGGACATAAGTTTACTGGACACAAGGCTGTCGTTGTTGTTGCCCCAGACTACGGCATTCAGGCTAATTTAGGGGAAGAGGAGGAGAGTGGGAGGAGGAGGAGAATAAGGAGAAATAGGAAGCTGAGCTGGTGGTTAGAGAGAGGGAGGAAGGTGACTAATAGTGACTGTCACTCAGCCTACTGTAGCTCGGCCTGTGGAGGGAGAAGTGCCGTCACAACCAGTGAACCGGCTTATGAATGCAGTAGTTGGCTGGGCCCAGACAGCAACAACTGTCTCTCTGTCAGGGAGTGTGTGCATTAACACGAGGAGGAGCAGATCTCTGTTGGATACACAATGTTGTCTTTGGGATAGTTGGAGAGTTGCTGGTAAGGATCTAAGTTTATACTCTACTATGTGTATCGGTGTCAGTGTTTCTCACTTCCTGGCTGTTGAATACGGCAATGTGAGCTTCATTCAGGCTAAATAATAAACTGAACATGTCTAAGCAGGTTCTGTGTGTTTTAATAACATGCAGTTCGTTTTAAATTGTAAAAGCTGCAGTAGCAGAAACGGAAGCAGCATTGGTTCAATTACTGTTGACAGTAAACTGGTTGTTACATATTACAGTTTGACATTTCCAAAACATAAATAGCAACAAGAGATCTCGAGTCATCACTGCATTGTTTAGCAATGTAATGATTGTTTGTTATGTGCAGCTAAGTGGAGGCAGTATGCCAGAGTGATGGTACTGATAGTGTGGCAGTTTGGTATGGAGACAATCAAAGTTACTGCATGAAATACAACAGTTCTTTAATGTTAACTTGTATACCAAAATGGAAAAATTTAAGAAATAAAAATGGTAAACTGAGGTCAGACTGTTGAAAGATGTGTGTGTTTGGAGAGCTGCTATCCAAGTTCATAGGTTACTAGCACTGCAACTGCAGCACAACAGGGTGACTAAATGTACAGTATATCTGATCTGTGAATACATGTGCATTGTTTTTTGTTACTCTGTTCTATATGACTTTTTTGTGTACATGTTCTGCACAGAGCCTTTCTGACTTCAGATTGAACAAAATGTACTTTATTTTTCCTTTTAATTTTTCAAAGATCGTAAAGGAAGTGGCCATCAATATCAAAATGTTACAAGCTAAGATTTTCATCTAAAGTAATTATGGCATGACAAACAGCTTTTGTACTTGCCCTAGGTTTCCTGCAGAGGAAGTTCCTTCACCACTGACAAAACTAGGAGTTTTGAAAACTGATGGAAAGAAACGGGAAGTGATGCATTGTGGCTGTAATTGATGATGCTAGTCTATTGTCTTTCCTGTATCTCCTTGTGTTGTATTTTGATTTGATATGGCTAAAAGTGTGTTTGTGCTGAAAACCTGTTGTCCTTTCCCCGCTAGTTTTAACATCACTCTCTTCTCTGTTATCAGTGACCTGAGGAAACTCTGGACAAGGGTGTCTCTTGGTCAGCTATTTATAGACTGTGTTTAGAAGGTGACAGGCGTTCTGATTCACACACAGTGTTGATGAGTTGTGGTGGTTCATTCAGATAACCTTCAGAAAGATGGTTACTGTGCAGAAATGTTACGCTGTGGGCACCGTAAATTTGCCTTTAAATTACACACAAGTTTACAAACAATCTAAGGACATTGATCATTTTACAGCAGCTGTTGTGCATCCAACCCTTAACCCCAACCATGCTAAAATGTATAACAAAAGGAAGAGGGTCTAGTGTTTTGAATATTTTACTTGAGTGCACAACTAGGTTAGTCTTTTTTGTTATAGAAACCCTATATAAGAACATGTTTAAACCTACTCATTTGAAAAATGGAGCTGTTAAAACAGCTAGAAACCAGATAGGAGAGCTGCAACAATTTGCTGTATGAAAAAAACTGAACTAATTAACTAAATCAAATGTGTCTCTTGCAACATTGCCTTAAAACAATGGAGAATATCATCTCTTCACACCATTCAGTGTGTGTTTATACTTAGGTCAAACCATGGTCTGTTGCTTCCTTCGCTTCCGCCCTGGAAATTCTTCTCTTTTCTAAGTTCTTCAGTGTGTGTTGCACACCTGCTGCTTCACCCTTCACACTCTAGTCCCAGTCACATATTTTATGTTACCGCTATTCATTCCATCTGTCCATTTTGCAGTTTTACATTTTACCAGTACAGTGCTCGTTGAAAATGTGGTTCCTGTTTGGAACGGGCCGATTGTTTGGCCTGTGGTATTGCTGCTTGTAGAATTCTCCAAAACCAAATTGTACCCCAAAAGTACTTACAGAAGGACCCCAAACCACTTAATATGCAACTCCACTGTACAGCCTACTACTAACTTACAGTGTAGGCTACTTCTACGTCAGAGGATACTATATTTACCTGACAGAGAACATGGCAGATTCAGAATTTAATCACAAAATATCACAATTAAATTGTGGAGTAATCAGACAGTAGCCTCATGGACTCATGGCAGTGTGCTACCCACTTGGCCCCGTTATGAGAGCTAATCAGCACCTATCTGCATTAATCAACCGCAGAGACAATCTTGTGTGTGTGTATGTGTGTGTGTGTGTATATGTGTGCGTGTGTGTGTGTGTGTGTGTGTGTGTGTGTGTGTGTGTGTGTGTGTGCACAGAGAGAGAGAGCGAGAGAAAACATTGTAGTCTTATCTTTTTCGTCAATGATATTGCATGATATCACCACAGTTTAATGACGGCACACAGTTAAGCGTTGTCTCGTCTCTTGTACGATGTCCATGTATGCAGTCCGCTGTTGCTCCTGGAAAGCGAAGAAAAGTTTGGTTGTTAACGTTATATCCAGTAATCATGTAACGCAAAACAGTCAAAGTCAAAGCCGTCGAACCTCCCCCCGATGCTGTACAGAGCGTCGTCAATTTTTTTTTTTAAATTACTGCAGTCACCCTAGGGGAAAAACATTAAAGTCATCAGTGTTGTGTCGAAGTTTGTTCTTTACTCTCTACTTTATTGGGATTGTAGTAATCTATTGGCTGTAATAAATATATTGGTTTTTGTGAGGGAGATATACGTTATAGGCGTAATGTTACAGGTACCCTGGTAATAGGTGTATGATTTGCTTTTTTTAAACGGCAGTATTAACATAATAAGTTATAAGTGGTGAAAGTTAGAGGCAAACTTTGCAAAAGTGTATTGGAGTCAAAGCCGGTACCCTCCCTCCCCCCGCTGCTGTAAAGCGTTCTGCACACACACACATACAGTCCACTTTAGTCCACTTTATTAGATAGATAACCAGTGTCAACCAGACCAGTGGCCTGGTTTGGCAACCTTGGTGTACAGCTGAAAGACCAGATTACCCGGCTAACAGAGCCATGCAAATCATGGGAATCAGACAGCATCCCACACTCCAGGCTGTCTTTGACAAAACTATCCACAGGCAGACCCAGAAGATAATTTCAGATCCCCACAGGTACCCCACCCTGAGAACCAGCTTCTCCCTTCAGGCAGACAATTCCAGACAGAGTCCCCCAGTGCAGGCTCAACTGCTTTAAAAACTCTTTTGTCCCCATGTCCATCAGAGCCATAAATGGCAAGCCACCCAGAGCATAACCCCTGAAATGCTGCATTTTAGGGATCGACCGATAGTGGTTTTTCAAGGCCGATACCTATTATTAGTAGTTAATGAAACCGATAATCGATATTTGGACCCAATATGCATATACAGTGAAAATGAAAATCATTAAGTCAAAATTAAGATTTTGGAATTTTACAAACTCCAACACAAAACTTTTTAAAATGCTTTAAGCAATTATTTAACAAATTAGAAACTTTCAACATAATACACAGTAAAAGATAGTCAGTCAGATAGTGTTGTGGGCGGGACATTCAGTCAGACTCAGTGGTGAGGGAAACCGAAGCAGAGGGACAGACACAGAGCTGTAGCAGAGCCAAAGTAGCACGCTTCTCAATTAATTAACTTTATTGGTTATCAAGCAAATAAAACACTGATACAGATGATCTGCTAACTGCCAAAAAACGGCACGATAATCAGTCTATCCCTACTGCATTTATCTTAACCATACCATAAACCATTTTTATTTTTCATCATGATTTTATGTTGATGAGGCTGCTTACCCTTACTGCACATATTATGTACACTATTATGACAACTATTATGATGTGTTGTACAACGGGCTGTGTGCAATTTTGTTGGCTGGTGGCAGTCTGTGCATGCAATATGAGCATGTCAATGTGGAGTGGTAACTGTGTGTGTGTGTGTGTGTGTGTGTGTGTGTGTGTGTGTGTGTGTGTGTGTGTGTGTGTGTGTGTGTGTGTGTGTGTGTGTACTATGTTGTGTTGAATTTCCAAAACAGCGGATACTGTTTGCGTATGTGTCCGAGGCAAATTTCCTTTAGGACAATTCAAATCTATCTTATCTTAACCAACCATTTTCTGTTTCTTTCTTTTTGTCTGTTTTTGTTCGTCTTTTTCATTTCATACCTCCATTGCCTTTCTTCATCTCTGCCCCATGATGTCCCCCTCGCAGATTGAAATCCACTTTCTTCAGCATCCAGACATGTAGTCAGCAGCATAAGCAGAGCGTACTTCCTCTTGTGAACTCTTTTTCCTCTCAAACAGGTAATTGCATGTGTTTGTCTCTGTACACAAATGTGCTTCTATATTATACTGTAGAAATCCAACCATTTAGTGATTGTGGAGCTACCCTGCATTAACACAGCTGGCAATCCTGACTTGAATGACTTAAATAGAAATGAGAATCATTATTTCTAGTTACCTCATCCACTCTGGTGTGCATACACAACCCTGTATGCTGTAACTACATCCCTAGTACAGTAGCTGTTGTAATTAGCATAAGTGAGGTGGTAGCAGGAATATTTGTATACCTAAAGCAGCAATTGATCCAAGAGAATAGCAGGCCTGAGTGTTTGAAAATTATCTGACTGTCCGTCCGTCTGTCTGTCTGTCTGTGTGTCTGAGTAGTTTGATGTGTTATGTCGCTAAGGGATACAGCTGTTTGTGTGTGTGAAACCAAAGAGGCAGGGGTAAGAACCCCATACTTGCCATTACCAGCCGTGTCACATAATCCTACCAACGTTACTCGTTGAGTGTGTGTGTGTGTGTGTGTGTGTGTGTGTGTGTGTGTGTGTGTGTGTGTGTGTGTGGGGGCGGTGGTTTGATATGGCATGGTATTGATAATTTAGGTCTGTTTACATGTTCTGACTCTACTTAAAAGCCATCAGACGCTGTAGAGGGCACAAATGCATACATACACACATACACCAAACAAAAAAACACACCCAGCTCAGGGGAACAGGGTGTTCCTGAAAAGGAGAACAGAGAGCAGAGGGGGTTATTTTAGTCATTAGAGCAGGCAGACAGAAAGCTTAATGCGGAAAGGGTGTATGTGTGTGTGTGTGTGTGTGTGTGTGTGTGTGTGTGTGTGTGTGTGTGTGTGTGTGTGTGTGTTTACGCGCAAGTGCAGTGATGGAAAGGCTGCTGAAGTCTGCAGTGCATTTGGAACCTTTGTGATATTAACATAAGGTGGTTGGGCTAAGCCTTCGATAACCTGTACCTTTTATCAAAAGTGATTATCCATGGTTACACAAATGCTACAAAATGATTTGACCAAGAATGACTTAAACTTCACGTCTTTACCCTGTCATGACTAAGGCTGTAAGTTCTTTAACAGTATTTATAATGTGTGTGTGTCTCAGAGCAGGGCCTGGCCAGGTTAAGCTTACTCTGTGCCAGACATTTGAAGAGATGTACAAGCATATGTTTGTTTGACCTTGAGGCATTTCTTTCTACTTTTACCCACCATGCCAAATTGCTGTGATCGCAATACAGCAAAAGCATTTCTTTCATGTTTCTGCACTTCTGTCACAATATCACTGTAAATTGTCTTTGGATTTTGTGCAGCAGCAGCTGTTGCCGCATACGTGTGAATGCACATGTGCTTTGTTGTAAGAGAGCACCTGAGTGTATGTGTGTATATTCACATCCCACATTCAACTGCTCAATGTTGGCACATTCAATTCTAAAAATAAACACTCTACCAAATTAACACCATGTCTCTGAACACAGGTGCTGTGGCCCCACACTGCCCCCAACTGTGTGTGTACATGTGTGTTTATGTCTATAAATGCGTGTGTGTTACACTTTGCACATGTATGTATAGGAAGAAACTAAAGTGGTGCACAGCGTGTTTAATTTATTCTATTTTTCCATTGTGTGCTTATTGTTGGCATGTTTGTGACTAATCTGTGGCACAATCCAGAGTTGACCTCTGATCCGGGCTTCCTCCGCTCTACATCCTCCCACTGGCGTGTTTGAAGTGAAGGGGCTGTGACATCACAGCGTTGGAAACACAATGGCCGCTGTGTGCTCTTACTGCGTCAGATGCCTGCTTACCCCAATAGATGTCAGGCAATGGGAAGGCCCATGTGGGAGATCATGCTGCCTGGTAGCAGTGTGTCACCATAGGATATCAGGAAATGATACCCTGTCCGTGTGTATGTGTTAAAGGACGTATATATATAATGTATCATTGCTTTGTCACAGTTGGAACTGTGCCAGTGCTACATATGCCAGTTCCCCTAAAAACAGTAAATAATACTGTCACAGTGCTGATGTTGTGTTATGGAGTAGTAGCTATGAATAAGTTGGAGTGTTGACATTTCTGTATTCCATGTTCAGCTGAAATGACTTAGTTCAGAACAGTTAAATTAGCATGTACAGTATATACTTTATTTGTATACTTTATTATTTTTATCTGGGAACCAGACAAATCTGCAAGCTCATGTTTTATTTGCTCTAGCAGATGTGTTGGTCGCCCTCCGCTTTAGACAGATTTCCAGCAACTTGAGATCTGACGGGCCAATCACAACTGTTTATCTAATATTGGGTATTTTTGAGGAGCGCCATTGAGGCATTTATGAAAACAGCCAAGGTGGCTGCAGATGATGTGGAACTTTCTGTTGAAGCTGCTATCACGTAGCCTGACATCGCCAGACCAAATCACGAAAAGGATCTGCCAGAGCAAATAAAACATTAGCTTGCAGATTTGTCTGGTTCCCAAGCAAAGTAAAAACACCTTTCATCTTCAAATTCTAATGGCAAAAATGGCAACACTAGTTCACAGACATGTGGATGCTACATCATCACAGCTAATAGCCTGCTTACATTTTTCCATTGTTCACATTTCGTTTCTCTGATTGGTTTGGTTGTAGATCTATCCAGTTACGTCCAGAGGCATTTTGGTCTAATGCCCCTTGGAAATCTAATATGAAATGAGAGGTTTCAGACTACTTTGCATTTGCGATTTGGTCTGGCGATGTCAGGCTAGCACTTTATGGCTTTTGGTTTAGCATGTGTAAAGCTACATTAATTAATTTATTGGACCTGTATAGTGGAACATACAGTAATATGGTTAGCTATGCTCTATTTGGTGGCAGTCGAGCCAGTTTTATCTTTATTTATGAATATAAAATTTGTGTTTTGTTTAAAATCTACAGGTCTATCCTTAGATCCTCGAGTCATAGAGCATACAGTATGTCCACCTCTGGCTGGCATTCCTACCTTGCCAATTGAGTTTGGAGATGTAATCACCCCATTTGTCATACTTTTTAAATATACTTTGTAGAATTCCACCACTGTGTATATGTGCGAACACACTTGTTTGTCAGTGTAAATAAGCATCTTGAAAAGGGACACCTAATACTACTACAAGAGGACCTGCCTCCGAAGCTCCAGATGTTGGCAGTATGTACGAAAGTTGTTCCAACATCATCAGTAGTTGTGAGCGTTATAGGAAAATCCGTGCTGAGATTAGTTTGTCTCTACTTATGTACTTTTTGTTTATGGAGAGTCCGTTTTGGCCTCAAGTTTAAAGCTGCTTGTGGAGTCCTTGAGTCCAAGTTTGGGTACATGTTTGTGTTGGAATGTGTGTGTTTCGATGTGCATCTGCATGGGTGTGTGTTATTCATGTGGGCCATCCAACGGGCACAAAGCGGGCAGTGTGTTCCCCCTCGGTTGCTGAAATGTACACTTCGGACAACAGGCGGCTTCAGTCCTCAATAGGAGCTGTCCTTCTTATTGTACCTCACGCACAATGAGCTTTTCTCTTTCTCTCTCTGTCTTTCTCTCTGTGTCTTTCTCTCTTTATGACCATATACAGACAGTGTTTCTGATGAGAGACTGGAGGAATCATATTCTGATTGGTTGTTTAGACCCTGTCACTGCTCCTCTGTATGAAGTTGTCTCACAATGCATTACCATCAGCTTAGACATTAGAATACAGTAGAAACCTGGCCCTTAACAGGTTTCATTACACATGTTTGAGTCCAGATGAGCTTAGTCATTTAGGGGATGAACACAAGTCATTGCAGAAGGGGAACTATCAGTCCTGGGACTCCCCAATGAATGTGTTCATTTATACATATTTGTGAGTGTGTATGCGTGAGAAAGAAAGAGGACGAGGTGTTGTACAGGGTTTATGGGTGTTCCCCGTCGTCCTTCTGCTCACATGATCATCCAAGAACAACAAGACCACATGACTCCACATGACCTCTCACTGTTATTGAGGAAGTACCTCACAATTCACCCTTTTTTTTGAGAGTTGGGGGGTCAAAAGAGTGTTACAGCTATCTTATCTTCACCCCAGTGCACCCTTTCAAACATGAGAATACATATGAGACCTTAATGGATGAAGTCAGCCCTACACAGAGAATGTAGAGATGTTAGCCTTGATATGTACTTTGTTTTTCGGCTAGCATCGCTAATCATAGCTTACATCAACTTGAGTGATTTTAAATGGATTTCTCCAAATAGCATGCCAAACTTTACCTGTGGAGTAGAAACTTCACGACTGAGGCTTCAGTGGGAAGCCCAACCTGTGCTTTTAGCGCACGCCAGCGTGTGAAATATTCTCCCAAAAGCTTCAATGCTTCAATGAATGGCTGAAACCGTAGCTCAAGCTCACCACACATATACACCTGAAAGCTAGGGACGTGCACGTACGACGGCCTTATGTAAACATATCACCAGAATGATTGACAACTAGGAGGACCAATAGTCTTGATGATCCACCCGGAAAAGAAAATCCACCACTATACCTTTAAGCCCAGTGATTTTCAGCCTGCGTACATGTTTTTAAAGATCCCATGGCATGAAAATGTCACTTTATGAGGTTTTTTTAACATTAATATGAGTTCCCCCAGCCTGCCTATGGTCCCCCAGTGGCTAGAAATGGTGATAGATGTAAACCGAACCCTGGGTATCCTGCTCTGCTTCTGAGAAAATGAAAGCTCAGATGGGCCGATCTAGAATCAAGGTTACCGCCCCTTTCTCTGCTTTGCCCGCCCAGAGAATTTGGCCCACCCATGAGAGAGAGAGACGTCATGGCTTTCAGACGAGCATAGTGGCAGTTGGTCAAGGCCACACCCCCACACCTCCAACCTCCACCTTGCCTCCTCCTCTCTCCTCCTCAATAGCTAAAGACACAAAGGAAAGGTCATTGTGGGACTGGCTCTAATGGCTGTAATTCTGCACCAAGGCTGAATTTTGGGAAAGAGACTTCAGATACAGTATTAGGGGACCACTATGGTCTATATAAAAGCATCCAAAGAGCACTATGTCATGGGACCTTTAACATTGTTGAAACAGAGGAGCTAATGTTGGTAGCGAGAGTAACAAGTTAGCGGACTGCTGTCACTGCACTTTTCTCTGCTGTGCACCTGTTGGTTGTGTGTGTGTGTGTGTGTTCAAAGCCATGCACTTGGTGAAACACAAAGGAGAGGAGAGAAAGCAGTCCACAGCAAAGACTCTCACACTGAGCTGAAAATGGAAGCACTGCACTGCAACACATGTATTTTGGCTTAATTAAAGACATTGATTCGTGATTTTGTTATACTACAGTTTTGGGGAAAAAAACAAAAATTCAAATCCCAAAATTGAAAATCGAATACCTACCCAACGAAGTCGAATATATGGGCCCAGACCTAGTCAGAACATTGCACACTTCCCCTTCTCCACTTACATCTCTCTCCTTATCACCAATGCACCCATTAACAATTACACACTGAATCAGGCTTCTCTATAAGGAGAGTATGTCAGTTGAGGTAGAAGTGTTTACACAGGATCCACTTTCCTTCTTGTTAAGGAATCCCTTCAGACTTTTCAATACATTTGTTTTCACCTTGTTTATTTCCCTTTCCTTCCTCTGGCTCAACTCTCAATTTAATCTCCCTTCCTTTCTCCTCCTCAGCTTCCTCTGCCTTTTCGGGCTGGACTGCGGAGCATTGACGTCGGCTCGCCCTCCCCTGCCCCCTCGCCCCCCAGCAATGGCCTCACGCATTGGCCTGCGGATGCAGGTACAACACAAGCGCCATCCACCATCCTGTATGCAGCACATGCAAGCCTTTCATTAGCTATGGATATTAAAGTCTGTTTGTAGTGTTGTTTGACCGAGTGGACACTGGAGAAGAAGGCATTCTGGTCAATGTCACAGCTTTGTGGGCGGGCCATTTATTTGAAGGGCATCTACATGCAGCAAACATTGACACATTTGGCTGTGCTATTTGGCCCTTGCATATTTTACTCTACATACTTTTCTTACAGGGTGATTTAATAGATGTGTGAGTCACCAGTTGTGCTCTCCTAACAGCTCTTCTAACAGCCAAAAGCAACATCACCCATCACAGTCAGTTTATAGGTCCCAATGCTTTAATGAGCATTCCTGTAATGTGTGTGTGTGTGTGTGTGTGTGTGTGTGTGTGTGTGTGTGTGTGTGTGTGTGTGTGTGTGTGTGTGTGTGTGTGTGTGTGTGTGTGTGTGTGTGTGTGTGTGTGTGTGTGTGTGTGTGTGTGTGTGTGTGTCCAGCTGATGCGAGACCAGCTGCAGCAAGAGGAGGAGCGTGCGAGGCAGATGATACAGCAGCAGCAGCAGAATGCAGTGCAATACATGCATAATTGCATGGCTGGGCCACCTGCACCTACCCCAGCCATTAGCACCCCGCAGCATCAACAAAGCATGCAGGTCCCCGTGGAGGTTCTTAAGGTCAGTAGGGCTGCAACAAATTGTTATTTTCATTATCACTTAATGTCTTTATTTTACATGTACTGATTATTATCAAATCAATTGCTCAATTAGCCAATACAATTTCAGAAATGTGTGAATAATGCCTATCACAATTTCCCAGGGTTTCCAGAGTTCATGGTGATGACTTGCTCGTTTGTCAAAAAGTCAAAGATATTGAAATTAAAAAACATGAAAACAACTATTGCCCACCTTTTGAGAAGCTGGAACCAGTGAATGTTTGGCTAAAGTATGACTGAAACATATTCTGAAGTTTGGAAATGACTTATTGAGAAGGAAGTATATAAAAGTATGTATGTATATATATATGTTTTAAGATTATTTTTTTGGGCTTGTTTTGCCTATATTGCATACATATTGTATATGTAGAAGTATTTTGACAGCAAAATAAAAATAACTTAAAAGGGGATTTGTGGTTTGATACATTGTTAATTGAACACAGAATCCCCTTCATCCTTCTAAATAGTGTAGTAAAAGTTAATAAAGGTTTCTGGTCAAAATGCCAACGCACTACAAAGACAAAGTGCTAAACAGATCTCGTTGAGGGGATTGGCTGAAGAGAGAAAATATGTTAGTTAAGGGGGGTTTCAAAAGGACAGGGGCTGTGGCACTTACACACCATTAATCCACTCACATGTTGCTGAGCAGGAGACAGGGCAGCAGTGCGCAGAAGAGGTGTTTAGGACTTCACTGGGCGTTGTGGCCTCTCACACAGCAGCACTGCCACACAGGGGAAAATCAGGGACAGATTAGAAAAAAGGCAGAGAAAGAAAAATGCGGTGGAGCAGCAAGCAGGTAGGGAGACAGAAGATAAGAAAGGTTTGACATGTTTTGCGATAGGACCGTCAGGAGTGATGTAGATAGTCTGAGTCAAACAGGGACTGATAAAGCTGAAGTGACATTTTGTCCGATTCCAAAGATGCTTGTGTGTGTCCTTATCTTTGATAGTGTGTGTTTGTGTGTATGGGTTTGCACAATACATACAATACATTGTGTATGTGTGTGTGTGACCTTAACTGTATGGGGCAATTTGTTTACTTTGTGTGCACGTGTGCGTGTGCGTGTGCGTGTGCAGCGTGTGTGTGTGTGTGTGTGTGTGTGTGTCTGTTATTTTAAGAATCTCAAAGTTGTCAGTGTCTTACCTTTCATTTTGTAGATAAGGTCAACTGTCTGTCTATCAGTCTCACCGAGCCTGTCAGAGCTCCTGTGTTTCTTTGTACTTCATCTGTGCTGACAGTGCCAAGCTAAATAGGTAGAATAGTTACATTATTTTGTAACTATTGTTCCTCTGACTCATGAGACACATATTCATTTAAAGCCAATCATGTGTATTTATCTAGTGGGTCATGATTTGCTGTAAAAACATACACAAAGTAGCATGAAGGTGTGTTTATTGAAAAGTTTCTGGTTCATTTAAAATAATACTACTGCTGGTTATAAAACAGAGGGGGGTTTGGAGGGCTGAGGGGTTGAGTCTTTCTCTGTAGTAATGGGGAGCAGGCCTGCTCTCTACTGAGCTTTACTCTTTGATGTGAAGGAATTAGGCCTGCCCATTGCTTTATGTAGCCACATAGAGGATTTAGTGGCTTTACTACTGATTTAATGAGCCTATGTCCTTGTGCCATCACAGTGTTTTGGTACAGGGATAATGCGGTGTACCTCTGAGCCACATTCCCAGTGTTGTGTGTTTAAATGTTAGTGTTAAACCATGCTGAGCTTATACAACACACTCAACATTTATGTATTCATTCTTGTGATGGTTGTTGAAGTTTTATCACTGTTTTTTTGTTTTTTCATTTGGCACTTGAGCCCTTAAAAAATGCTCAAATCTGTGAATTTTATAAATGGACTATCATGGCAAAATGTAATATTTGCAGAAAAAATACCATTATGGTCACAATTGTTTTTGCTGTTTGCTTACACGTACAAGTGCATCCCTTTAAACTAATCCAAGTGCATCTTTTATCTTGAGATTCAAGTTGTAATCATTAAACTGGCAGTTAAATGTCTGTGTTTTTCCACAAACATTAAAAGCCAATTCTGTCATTATTTAACATATACATTATAGATTATTGTTTAGTATTCATCCTTGTATTAAAATAGTTTCAGTCAGTTTGTGAGTAACAACAGCTTTATTTGGATCAGATTGTCTTTTAACAACATTAAATGACTTACTATAAATCCTGTATCTGTTGTGTTTCCACCAAAATGTAGTGAAAAAGGAATCATTAACAGGATAAACAAAGGAATTGGATCAATGTAAAAAATAAATAATGGAATAAGAATTGATCACATCCTTTGATGGTCCATCCCTTAATACAGGTAGAGACCCACCTTGAGAATCCTACCGACTACCACATCCGTCAGTCTCGGAGGCAACAGGTGAAAGATTACCTGATTACCTACGCTACCAAACAGGTACTAGTAACTGGATGTTATTTGTTTATGCATGTTTGTCTCTCATTAGATCCACTTCATGTATTTCTTTTTTGTTTTTGTCTGGTTTGTCCAATCCATACAATATTGCAGTACATGTATCAATGCCAGTACTCATTAACACAATCATCTCCCTCATTCTCCCTCTCTCTCTGTCCGTAGACAGTCCATGCAGTATTAGGGCCGGTGCCGCCCTCTCCTCCCACAAACATGGGACCTACAGGGGGTTCGGCGTCTGCCCCCCCACCCCTTCACTCCCCACACTTTCACACTGAGCCCCTCATGTCTGGAAACAGCGCCCCAAACAGCCCCATGGCCATGCTCAACATCGGCTCCAGTCACGAGACAGAGGTAGACACCCACAAGCGTGGGCAGACAGTGGCGTGAACATTAATCCCTGGATATGTTATAAAGTACAGTTTACTACATCCAGATTGGACAAATGTCCATAAAATAAGTTAATTACACTCCTATATAAAATTATGAGGATTGAAAAGTGACATTTTATGAAAGCATCATAATGATTTAATTGGTCTTTGGAAAGCTGGAGCAGCATTTTTAAATGCATTGGTGTTTATGTGTCGTGCGTACAGTTAGTGTGTAGAAAATGTGTTGGCTAACTGGCAATAACTGAGACTGGCTATCATTGGAATTTAAATGCTCCATTATGGCCTTGCTACAGTAATTACAGCTTAACAAGTGACAGGCGAACAGCAGAATGGAAAGCCCTTTGAACCTGGCAGACTTTGACCCCTCTTCTTTTAGTCTCTCTGAGAGTCAATAGTCTTACCAGTTAGACTCCTTGACATAGAAGTTATCTTTAAAGTCTTCTCTTGAGTGAGACATGCACCTGCATGGCAGTTCACCTGGAGGCCTGCAGGCCAGCAGGTTTCAGGTGCTTTGTAAAAAATGAGAGTAGTGACTCTATGTATGGTATTTGCTAAAAATGTAGATTAGTTTCAGCTTCTGTGTCAATGTTAGCCATGATAGGTCTTTAAGCTTTTACGTTTTTTTTCCCCAGATGGATGACGTCATTGATGACATCCTCAGCATGCAGCCCAACTACGACGAGACATACATCCAGATGCCAAACACAGTAAGTAGAACCAACCCACCAACAGAGTGTGATTTCAAGAATCCTTTTTTATTGTCTTTATATTGACTAATGTACTTTGCAACCAACTGTCCTTTTTTAAGTTACATATTTTAGGTCGGATTTTTACAAAGAAATGTCCTACGTGTTTCAGGAGAGTTAAAGGGTTGTTTTTCTTATTTGAACCAAAGGTCTAAAGATAGAGGATAGCATATGATGTGCAGATTGTAAAGTCCTTTATTGCAAATTTGTGATTTGTAAATTTGGGCTATGTTAAGAAAAATGGCTTGACTTAACTTGGATACTTTGGCAACTGTTTTCCTTAGAACAAAAGCAACATGCAATATTATTCAAAGAATACAAGTCAGTGAAGTAATGTCTTAATAAAAGGATATCAGGATTTTATTGTCCGGTACAATTCAGCTGTTTGAGTGATATCATACACCTTTTTATTGGTGCAAAGGGCTGTACACAAAACAGAGGTATATACATAGGAGTAGACTAAAATAGGCATATAGACGAAACAAGACAAAACAACAACAAAAAATAGATTACAATATTGTTGTTATATAAATATGCAAACCAGTTGTTGTTGAAACTAAACCTTGATTTATGCTCGACGCAGAGCTTTCGCCATAGCCTACGTAAGTGGCCTGATGTTTATACTTGTGCATTGGTGTGTGCCTCGAGCTGGCGTGTGTGTGTGTGTGTGTGTGTGTGTGTGTGTGTGTGGGGGGTGATAGAGCGAGGGAGAAGTGACGGTGATTAGCTTCGGAGCGAGTAGTGACTCTAGAATCATAGTGAGAGAAACAAAGTGTCTCCCCTGTGCTTTCTGACCAAGATGGGAAATCTGTAACAGGAAAAGTTAAACCTCTCCTTGATTTCATGTTGTTTATGGAGAAGGAGAACCAGGAAATGAGTCGGGGGGAAATGCAAGGCTATCAAGCCACGGCCGAGCAACGTGCGTCGCCGCGGCGTGTAGTTACATTTTTGAGAGGTGCACGTCAGGCTACGGCGTAGGCTACGGCGTAGGGTCCGGCGTAGGTTTGTGTCTCCACGTACTTACGTAGCAAAGGCGTAGATTTTACGCAGAAGTATAAATCAAGCTTAAGGGTGGTTATGTAGAGCACACGCGTGTGTGTGTGTGTATTTGTAACTGAAAAAGAAGATAGAAGGGAGAGGAAAGACTAAGCAAATATTAGAATAAAAGACATAATTATGATAAATTAAAAATAATAAAAATAATATAATAATAATTAAATTAAAAAAGCAAAACTTCCATGGCCCTACGGGGGTTCTATGGCCCAGGTCGGGGTTAGCTGGGCTGGACCTGCTATACACTCAACCCTTGGGAGGGCGCTAGCCATTTGCAGATACATGTGGCCCCTTCTCTAATGTTGTATTCATGTAATATGTAGTCCTCTGAAACCCTCATCCACTTCAGGTTATATTTTGTGCTCAGTCTGCCCTAAATGAGTCATAGAGCTGGATATTTAGAGCTGTCAGTACTCAGACATTGGATTTTCAGTAGTCTGTAATCGCAGTTCCTGCATCTATGCAGTCTTTCTCTGTCACCTCTTTCATTTATTGTTATGTTCTTAGTTTTTGTTGCTGTTATCAGGGATGGTAATGGTGTTTGTGCAGTTGTTAGTCCTGTTAAACCACAATATGTGTAACAAATGTTTAGTGTTGCAAGGCAGCCATTGTAATTTTGCGCTACACCTGCTTTCCTGGTTGTCAGTTTATTCCTGCATGTCGCCATATGTCCTAATGCACCCATATACCCAGTCACACACATACACAAACTCACATACACACATGCAAAAGTGTATAATGGACTCAAGCACTAGACATTCCATCCTTTAACCATGCTGGACATAGTTAGAAACTGTAGGAAAGACATGTCAGATGAGGACTGTACAGTGCTTTGTGTCTAAGGGAACAAACTCAGAAAATTAACAATTAAACTGCCAGCAGTTAGAGTTCAACTTGTTTACAAGATATTCTGAGAGAGAGAGGGGGGGTTGGAGAGGGGGAGGAGAAGATGGGAGGAGGGAAAGGGGGATGAGGGCAATTTGTGCACGGGGAAAACAGGCTGAAAGTCCAGATAGGGGAAAGTTCACTCTTGTTTGGTGGGGAGTGGAAGTAGAAGAAAGACAGGACCGGTGTTGCTGAGGTCAGTCTCCCAAGCCAGGGGCGGCAGTGCCAGAGAGACTTGTGTGTGCTGCTGGTGCTTGAGAGAGAAGAAGAAAGACTGCTGGCCTAGTGAGGGAAGGAGTAGAGGATGAAGGAGATGAATAAGACGTATGCCATTGTGGAAGTTATTGAAGGAGAACAGATTCAGCTGGTAAGACACTGAAGTGCTGTTATTTGTCAGACTGTTTTACATGACTTTGGTTGGTTGAGTTTAGCTTTCGCTCTGAATGCATCTCAGGATGCAGTGACGGCTCTAACTCCCAGCCTCGGGTCCCTGATTATAAAATGAGCCACAGCAGGGGCGGCGGGGTGGGTGAGGTTTTCAACTTTTTTTTCTTTTTTTTGTGCACGTGATGGTTGGTTCTGCAAGACTGGAATCAGAATTATTGCACGTTTGAGTTGATATTGAGCGTCATCTTGGGGTTTACCGCGCAGTTAGAGTATAAATATTAGTAGGTTCAACTACTGTAGGCTCATCTCATTGAGTGGTCGTCTATCTGACTGTGTGAGAGAGGGGAACCCAAACAGCCTCCTGTAGCTGTATCTGATAATATGTCCTCTGTTGATGAGTTTAATCAATGTGTGTGTGTGTGTGTGTGTGTGTGTGTGTGTGTGTGTGTGTGTGTGTGTGTGTGTGTGTGTGTGTGTGTGTGTGTGTGTGTGTGTGTGTGTGTGTGTGTGTGTGTGTGTGTGTGTGTGTGTGTGTGTGTGTGTGTGTACCTTCTTTTAACATTACACTGATTGATTAGATTAGGCGATTGATCAACCCTGAGGATGAGCAGTGCGTGTGAAGCCAGTACAACAAAGCAAGTGGGGGAGGAACACAAAGCACAGATTGATAAGTTAATACTGCTGCATTTTCAGAATACGTTACTAATGCTGTGTAAAGTGTTAAAATAAACTGGAAACAGAACTCAGAGCCTTATTCCCAACTGACAGACCAGTGCGCAAAATGCACCTTCTAATCCTAATGGGGATTAAAGCGGCAAACTCCATGGAATTCTTGGAATCTCAAAGTTTAGTAAAAGCCGGGAACACCACTGAATACCAGGCACAAGTGAACAGTTCAACTCTTAAGTGTGTCTGAGTGTGTATGGATGGTTACACTGAGCCATATTGAGACCCAGTCACGCTTGCTTGTTCAGTGGAGTTAGATGGGTTCTTAGTAGAGTGGGGCATTGTGAGAGGTAGGCCGCCTGGCCAGGAAATGGTAGGTCAATGCAGAAGCATGGAAGAGGCTGGGAATAAAAAATTATTTGAAACTGTGTTTTCTTTTTAGCATCAGCAGAAAAAATGAGGTTACCATAATAGGATGGGGCTTTATAATCAACTTTTATTTGGGATTTGGTCATTTATAATGATGCACAGTTTTGCTTTTTAGAACTTACAGCTGAAAGCAGTTAATATGACAAGTTCTTTCCAGTCGTATTATGTTGTTTGAATGTGATGAAGATCAATTAGAAATTTTCATTTCTAAACATAGTAAACATTTTAAACATTTCTATATCTAAACCTCACATACAATAACAGTTGGCAAAGGTATACACCATGATAATGTAATTTCCTCCTCACTAGTAAAGATGTATTCATCTTTAACAAAGCATATCGTTTACATACAGAAATGAACCTGTGTGTGTGTCTGTGTGTGTGTGTATTTCTGCATATGAATGTGTTTGATCTCACACAGTAGCCAGGAGATGAGATAAGGTATCTTTTCCTTAAAGTTCTTTATCTCTCAGGCCTCATTAGCAGTGTCACATTTGCCCTCGCTTCATGGAGTACGATACGATTTGTAACAAGGCGTAAAAAAAAACAAGTCCATTGCACTCAAACTATACAGTACAATTAAAAGGAAATCATCTCTTTTTAGGAGTCCATACAGTTTTACACAACATCTAAAGTGCAAGAGTTAGGAGACCACTCCACAGGTGTGAGTTCAGGAGCTGGAGAAGGCAGAGAAGAGAAACAAGCCATAAAGAGAGATAAGGTAGATAGGATTATAGTCAATCATTGCTGTGTGTTTGGCAGGCTGCTTTATGTGTGATATTATTGCATTATCTCCTGCTATCGGGTCTTTACAGCACACTTAACATGAAAACTGACTTTATAAAAATACTTACCAAGGTATATGGAGCTGTATGGGTAATGGGTAGTCTAGGAAACAGATAGAAATAATCTAGATTTAACACCAGTGCGACCTGGGTTTGATTTATCTGCATCTGTTCATTGACAACAAAGCATTGTATAGAGGTACAAATAAATGCTATTCCCTCTCTACTTGCATTCTGCACAGCTCACTTAATGAAGTAATTTTTATTTGTGGATTGTTGGTTTTCTAAATGTGTATATTTGTTGTATGTATCTGTGGCTGTGTGTCTGCGTCCTCCCCAGCTTCCCCTGTCAAGCAGTCACCTGGATGTGTATACAGGTCCGGGGATGAAGGGTCCAGCCGTTGCTATGACCAGCAACTCCTGTCCTGCCAACCTGACGGTCAAAAGAGAACTGTCAGGTGCGACAAACCAAGCTGTACATTTTTTTAAACTATTGCGATCAGCATAAGTTATATAAAAGACTATCATTGAGTGAATGTAAAACATTTGCTTCCTACAGTACCTCGTCCTGTAATTTATGTTGTGGCATTTGTTAACAGCATTCATACATTGCTTGTGTTGAAAAATGGCACAGTCTCAGCCATTAGTTAATCACTTTTTGTTATTGCAAAGACGCAGAAGCCCGTGCGCTGGCCAAGGAGAGACAGAAGAAAGACAACCACAATCTGAGTAAGTCTTTCCCTTAGCATGCTCTACCCAATTCCTAAATAATGTACCACCTTCTCTACTTTCTCACCCACAATACTGCACATGCCCTTAGAAACACACACACACACACACACACACACACACACACACACACACACACACACACCATAATCTGTCTCTTGCAAGAATGGTTTTATATAGCTTTGTGCTGATTTAGCTGACATAGTGCAACTAGTGGATGGTTAACCTGGTAAGTTCTGCTGTCCTGGCACTTAAGTGTAATTACCTGTGACTGTGGTGTGTAGGTGTGTGTGTGTGTGTGTGTGTGTGTGTGTGTGTGTGTGTGTGCACGCATAAAGTTTGTCCCTTTTACTGTGTATATCCACTATGCACTGATTTATGCTTTTCTCATATGCACTACAATGACAACCATGTGGATGCTATACAGTACATACTTGAGAATTGACTTTTGTAGTTCTAAAGGCCAAAATCTGCCTTGAGTATTGTAAGTGCTGTCTTTAATGCCTTTGATTTCTTTGTACAATTATCTTCATCGTGTATTTTCCTCTGTTTCCCCTTTTTCTCTTTTTTTTCCTCTTCAATAGTTGAAAGGAGGAGGAGATTCAACATCAATGATCGTATCAAAGAGCTGGGCACCATGATCCCCAAAACCAATGACCTGTGAGTTGCTTATATAACAATGGATGTTCAGTGAGGATCATTTTTGGAATGCATTCTGTTACTGCCAGTTACTTATCTATGGAAATGGCCTGTATATACTTTACTGTGTGCATAGTGATGTGCGCTGGAACAAAGGCACTATACTGCGGGCGTCTGTGGAGTACATCAAACGCATGCAGAAGGATGCACATAGGTCAAGAGAGGTGGAGAACAACTTCAAAAGGATGGAGATGGCAAACAAACAACTGATGCTACGCATCCAGGTAACACACCTACACACACATGCAGAGAAACACAATCACAACAAAGACAGTACGCCGAGACTGACGATGTTGCCCTCCGCCCACTGTCTACAGGAGTTGGAGATGCAGGCTCGTATACATGGCCTGCCCAGCAACTCTCCTTCTGCCCTGAACCCGCCTGACCTGATGGCTTCGTACGTAAAGCAAGAGACCAGCCCAGAAGAGAACCTCTCACACCCTCTGGCACACGCCCAACACCAGCCCCAGCACTTACCCCAGAACCAGGGTCATCCCCAGGCCCAGCAGCACCACTTCCTCCCGCAAACCCACCTCCACCCCCAGGGCCAAGTTCAGCAACAGCACAGGCAGCTGCCCCCGCTCCCCCAACATCTGCAGCAGCCCCAGCCACCCATCCAGTACCCTGCTGTAGGCAGCTCCCAGCCCTTTGACTTTACCCAGTCGCTGGACTTGTGTGATGGGATACCCGGCTTCTCAGACGGCATGTCGGGGCTAGGCGACCTGGGCGGACTGGACGTCCAGGGGACGAGAGGCGAGATGGGCTTCCTGATGATGGACGAGCCCTTGTCCCCCATGGGAGGAGACCCACTGCTCTCTGCGATGTCACCTGAAGCCTCGGTCGACTCCAGCCGCAGATCCAGCTTCAGCATAGATGATGGAGACATACTGTAGACACAGGTTTCAGTAAAAAATTCTTCAGCACAACACATTTACAGCACATAGGGCAGAGAGGAATCTGCCACCAGAAATTACATCATTCACCCAGCACACACACACACACACACACACACATATATATATATATATATATATATATATATATATATATATATATACATGACACAATTTGAACATACACCGATGACACTCATTTGTGGTACAATTATTTCCCCTTAACGACACGAGCAAAAGAAGGTACACGGCCCTCACACAGTTGAAAATATTCTGTATAGTGCAAACATTTGCACGCACACACACACGCGCATGTGAGATAAACTGTGCAGCTTGAAACTTTGCCCAACAGAGCATTTACAAGGGGTGAACCAACGCTGCCAGGTCAGGAGTTATACAGTGTAGCACACGTGGCCTTGTTTCCATAAAGGTGACTCTGAATCATAATTGAACCAGGGACAAAACCAGCAGTTAATTAGATTGACGTTATCAGATACAAGGACAACCAAGTGCATTGTCTCACTTGATAGAGGACAAGTTATTTTCTCCTTACATCAACCTCTTTTAGTAACCATAAATGATTGAGTAAGCAATAGTGAATAAAATGGAAATAGCTTCATGGTCCTGCATGCATAATTGATCTTAAGGGGATGCAGTCCAGTCACATTGTTCTCTTCCACCATCTGTTATTCCAGTGTCGGTTTTAGACTCTAGCACAAGCTGTTTGGTGTTTGACAACGATCTGCGTTAGCCTGCTAAGCTGAAATGTATTCTTCAAGTGTCCACATTTTAGGAAACATTTTAAAACTCACTGGAGGAGGCAGATAATTCAGCATTCAGCAAAGCCCCTTTTAATTTATTGCATATACCCCACTTCTAGCTGTAGTTGTGGTCTTCTCACAAATGCATACACATGCAAACACACACTGCTGTCCCCCAGTTTCTACACCTTTCAACACTTGACACTGCCATGACCTTTGTAGAGTAGAGAATAGTAGAGTAGAGTAGAGAAAACATTTGGATGGTCTCCAGAATACAGCGTGTCGTCCACAACTGTGAGGTGTCAAAATACTCAGGTACTGTAACAGAATACACAAGCCGGATCATTTTTAAGCAGTAGCAGATGTTAAAGTGAACTGTGTCCGGCTCACGACCCCTATCAATGTGCCTTTTCATTTTCGCAGCTGCTGCTCTTCAAAGACGTGTTTTTATAGGTTGGAGATCCTAACCAGAGTTTAGATTTTAATATCAACTTCAATTATGCCTGTAAATGCTTTAGATTTTTCTTCTGTACCATCTATACCTTTGTTGTTGCAGGAGATAAACGTTTAATTTTTCTCTCACTAATTGAATTTGTAATGGCCCAGCTTGCGTGAGAGGCCCAGGTGAAGGAAATATTTGGTGACAGGGTTTAATACTGTAGAGAGAAAGAGTTAGTTTGTCATAGCTGGCAGCATACGTAGCGTAGTCGTCGCTGTAAAAGCACACACTTGCATGCATTCACGCTGTCACTCGGTTGACAAACAGGCACGCATTAAACGTGATGCTCACCTAGTACACACACACACACACACACACATATGCATGCATGATGAACACATACAAAAAATAAAAACAGTGCAGCCGTGAGGCTGTTTTCAAATCAGCTTGTGAACAAGTCTCCTGTGCTTCAGTCTCTCCCCCGGACGAGCTGAGTGAAGCTGCCAGCTGCAGAGGTGAAACTCAGGTCTGCTGTCCAAAGTGCCACCTAATGGAAATCTGCTATCCTACTGGTTACAGCGGTCACGCCGATGGTTGGGGAAGGCTGAGTTGGACCTGACTTGTATCTCTGCTGTGGTAGACCTGGGGCTTGGCTGTGATTTGATATAGCTTATGATCAGTACTGATAAAAGTAGGAAAAAAAACAAAAAACATTGATGGTCATCACGTGATTTTTTTTTTTTTTTTTTTTTGATTAAAAGAAGTGTTTGTTCTTTATTATTATTATTATAGTTTGTTGTTTATTATTATATCTCCCAAAGCACTGGAAACTATATTGTTGTTTTGACTTTGTACATGGAATTTATTTCAGATGTTATATGCCACTAAGCCACTTAAATGTATTTTATTTGTATTTGTTTTAGTTCTATTTCAATTTTATTCCAAAACTACCCTTTTTTTCCTCAGAGCCATTTTCAGTATGCACACTGTAAAGGCACATTTGCTACCAATGTTTTATTGGAGAAGGAGTAAGTTGCCGTTTAGAAACTTCCAGATTTCAACTGACTTTATGAAGAGGTTGTGTACATTTATGATGCCATTTTTATATGATTGGGTTTTTATTTTTATCTCTATTTTAATTTTTTTTGGAGCCAAACAGAAACTTGATCATTTGATTTGATTGATTTCAAATTGCTCATTGTATGAATGTAAGCTTTACTACTGGTTCTGGTCGGTTCCTCCCTGACTTTGGTTTCCATGGAGAGTGGAAGACGACTTCACATAAACTCTGAGACAGGAGTTGTGGTTGCCATGGCGTGGTATCACTGGCTCTGCGTTGGTCTCTGTCGGTCTGCCAGAGTTGTGCCTTTTCCCTATCAGCCACAGTTTCACTTATGTTGTACTTTCACCCAGCCAACACTCCAAAGAGCTGCTCAGGCCTCATCTACTCTTCCACTAGAGGGCGCTCTGCAGGCAAACTACACAGGGAAAAGTGGTTCTGATTTTACTGAGAATATAAAATGTTTTACCAGAATCCATTCACTGGCTTTAAGTGTTTTTTTTATTGATGAGAAGTGTGTGTGTGTGTGTGTGTGTGTGTGTGTGTGCGCACGCACGCACGCCGAAAATCTGGTCCCTACAAGGTTAAAAGTCTTCACATTTACTCAAAAATGTGTTTTGCTTATTGTCACTTCTTAGATGTTTGACCCTCACTGTGCGGAATGATGGTATGTGCGGAGTTTGACCTGTTTTTAAATTCATCTGCTGAAGAGAAAGTTTCTCTGTGCTCGCCTTAAGTCTGAGTTTACTATGTGTATGAGCTGATTGTGTGACACTTTAAAACTAGCTTTGAAGCCAATTGCTGGTCAGCATGAGACTTAGACAGGTGTGATGTGGGAATGTGAAGCATTCAGCGCACGTACACTGAGAATGGAATTTTTGTTAAGTAGGAGACATCTTGTGTCCACTTTTGAATATTAGCATGTTAGATTCTGGAGAATGATCGCAATTCAGGAATATGAAAAGGATTATTTTATCTATCTCTTGATTTTTGGAAGAAAAGAAATAAAATCATTAGGCACAAATAATTATTCCAAGCTGAATATTTTTGCCTGAAAACATGTCCGTCTAATCTGTAACCATTCAATTTTAGGTTTGCAACTTCTTAAGGTTAGTGTAAGTCTCCTGGTAAAGAATGCACGTCAATGCGTCCTAATATGTCCTAAGGTGTACGAGAAAATAAATGGTGAAGAAATGCACATGCATCCCATCTAAATAAGTTGTAAATACTCCTTCAGCATTTAGAAATAAAACCCAACTATGAATAAAAAAAAAAAAAAAAAACCTGACTGTGAAACTTGGCTATTCTGAGAGATAGATTTTGTACAGTACGGTTAAAACGTTGAAGTGTAGTTGAAGAATAGATTGCACGTACTGTATAGGCAGACGACAGATACATTAACGTTGTTACATTATATGTCCACCAGGGAGCACCAGAGCTCTATATTGTAGAAAACGCCGGCCCCCGTGTCTCCTTCAACTCTTCTGTGATACCTATAGGTGATACCACTGTCAAAGCGGTCACAGAAAGGACTTCATTTTAGCTTGTTTACAAATGGCGAGCACAGTTGAGTGATGCACAGTATATTTTTGTGCAGAAAACAGCAGCATCTGTTTGATTGCATTTTTTTCCCCTGGTGAATTAAGACTCTAATATTAAATCCCAGCATAGCAGGACAGCATTCCCAGTGCATACCTTTAACAAGGGGGAGTATAAAGATTTTGACAAATTTATTGGTGCCAATCTGATAAGATCACCCTGTTTTCTCAGAGGTTTTTGGCCTCTTTTCTACTTTTTTTTTGCAGCTCTTTCCATCATCTCCAGATGTATTAGTACAGGGCTGCTTTAGGATGATCCATAAAACCATTTAACAGCCTTTCTTAAGTTAAATCGGGGTAATCTTATTCCTCAGACACACACACACACACACACACACACACACACACACAATCTGATGCCGCAGAGCATGTTAAAGTGTATTGGTGGTTTCTGCAGCCCATCCACAGGCCCATTCTCCTGGGTCTTTATGATGCTAATGTACTCCCCAGTCTAATAAATCCCTGTAGAGCTGCAAAGAGTAGATCTTATGGCTCACTCTGATCACCACCTTTTCGCCCATCTCTTCCCCCCCAACACACATACACACACTGCTATTACCGCAGCAGAAGTGCCTGCCTTGCACTTCCACAGATACTTGGGTGGCTGTTTAGTAAGATGGAGAGAGGGGAAGGGTTGAGACAAATCAAACATGAAAGTGCAATTTCAGAGATGTTGGCACGGGAACGCAGAGTTCGGCCCTGACATAGTTTGCTGGTTGTGGAGTGAGGAGGGAAACGCTGAGAAACACTCATCACCTCTTTTTCTGATGGTTGGGCCTCATGAAGTGGGTTTGGCACAGCACCTTGAGCACCACCGTGCTATGCAGAGGGTGACGAAAAGGGAGAAGTAAAATAATCACCCAGGTTTCTCTTAATGTTTAACAAGGAGCTCTATTCTGAGCTGAGGATGGATCCTCTATCTGAGCGGGGAGACATGACGCTTCATTCTCTCCTCTAACCAATCCTCCTTTTCATTCTTTCTCCTCCTCACCCCAATGTCTCCCTCTACCTGCCACCCTAACTCCCTCCCTCCACCCTTCCCTCCATAGTCTTCTTCTGGCCGCTGGGCTCCGTATGTGTGTATGTGTCCTCCCTCCCTCCCTCCCAGGGGAGCAGTGTGTCACTCAGCTTGAAGCCCACGGAAGAGAGGTGAAAGGGGGCTGATTGAGCTAATTTAGCCCCTGGATGTGAGAGCAGGAAAGGCCTCACCCTCTGCTAATAGACAGACATCAAAATGGAGATGAGGGGGGAGATGTAAGGAGGGAAAGAAGAGAGGAGGGAGGGCCGTAAAACTGAGACGACGTTTTGATGGATTTATCTTTTTGTCCGAGGGGATGTGGAGAAAACTTTTATGAACACTGAGTGACATTGTGAAGTTGGTAAAGGTTTATGTGTGTTGCCTTGAATTAAAACCTGCTGATATTACTTATTGATCCGTCCTCCTCCATTAAGATACCGTCAATCACAGTCTGCTTTATGATCTCTTCTTCTCAGGCCACTCACCGTACATTCTCCCTGACAGGCAGACTGGAAGTCACACCAAAAATACTGTCTTTTACCACATGGAAGGAGATTGGAGACACTTTTTATAGCTCTTGCAGGCATACATACTCCTGTAGGACCTGATGGCCCGCTATCAAAAAGCCTCTAATGAAGATGGCACGATGACACAACATTGATTTTAGCACCATAATTCATCAGCACATTCAAGTTTGTTGTAAACGTTTTTGGAGCACCTCTGGGACTCTTTATTCCTCAAATCTATTTCCAAAGGTGTTCATTAGGATATAGCCTACATAATGTGCGTTTACATAGACAAATTTCCAGTTCAGAACCATTCTAATTTTATATTGGCTCTCAGTTGAGTGATTAAAAATGGTTGAATAAAGGCAGTCAGATATAGTAAAAGTAGCTTTGTCACTTTAAAAGGTCAAAACTGAAAGCTTACAAACACCCATCCAACAGTGAAGGCGACTACTCCTTTCTTTCTCTGTCCCTCACACTCTCTCACTAACTAACTCGGCCTCGACGCCGTCGCCGAACACCCCCTGTCCTTCTTCATTCCCACCTCTCCTGCCCCTCTTTATTCTGCTGCACCTTTGTCCATCTTTCTCTACATATTTAATACTCCTCGCTGACTCCCTTCAACCCCTCGTGCCTCTATTCCTGAAAGAAAAGGAGCTCAAATTGGCTGGAGAGATAAATAATGTCCCCGCCATTAACAGTGGCGTGGAAGGATCGGTCTTTTCATGTGTGTGGAGGTGAAGCAATGAGCTGCAGGAGAGGTGAGGACTGGGTGGTGGGCTGTGGTTTGGGTCTTTATCGTTCATTCTGACTTTTGCTCAGACTGCAACAGAGGATGAAGCAGAAGAGAGAGGAGGAGTGACTTGTATAGAGAGATTTACTGTAGCCTGCACAGAGTAAGATAGAGAAAGGCATGTGGTGCTGAGCTGAGAGTCACTAATTGCACATGCACGTACTTCAGCAAGTTTAGTTTAAAATCTAAAAACTAATCTATGATAAAACAGTTGAGTCTTTGGCTTTTGAGTCTTTTGACGTTTGGAAACAGGTGTAAAAAAAAAAAAAAAGTACATTTTGTAAAAGCTGTAATTTAGATCTCTTCCAACATCACGGAAAATATAAATTTGAAATAATTTCAGGGTCACTTCTTTATTGATGAAATTCAATTTTGCACCAAATGAAGTCCATGTATCCTGGGTTCTTACAGTCATTTCTCCTCAGATGCTAAAAGTGTGTCTTACCTCCTAGATGGCCAGTAGGGGGAGTTAGTGGTCCTCAACACAGTTAAGGCAGAAAACTGACAAGGCCTGACTGACATTTCTTAGCACTGAAAATGAATATGTTGTTTGGAATTGCAGTGAATGTCATCCACTGACAGAAAGTGCATCTGGTGCAACATCTGTAAAATTAAGACATGGTGTTGTCTCTAAATTCCACCGGCAGGCTGCCCGGGAACATAATGGGCAAACTGTTGTTTGAATGATCAAAGATGGAACACAAATACTGTAATGTCTCTTAGTTTTGTGGGTTGGTTGGAGAGCTGCTAAATTAAGCTTATCAGTATTAAGATAAATAATGCATCTGACATAGAATTTGTCACATTTTGAAGGTTAACCACTCCATCCTTTCCTTTGGCAGCTGATGGAGTGGCTATAAGAGTGACGAATCCTGCATCATATCTTCCTTGCAGGGTTTTTTTCACACTGGGAATTTATCTTGAACGGGACCTCAAATGATGGACATTAACATCGTCCTTGACAACCAAAAAACCATGAAGATTACTGACTGACTAATGGTCTGGTGCACAGGATTCATTCAAACCTAAGCTCCTGACATCTATTTGTTCTTTTGCTGTGTTTGTTTCTCTATCTGCCAATCCATCCACCCAGCCATCCACTCATCCATTCATCCATCCATCTTGCAAATCCTCTTCCATTTTGTTTGGCATTGTTGTGAGAGAGAGAAGTTGTTTCGCTGAACTTAAAATCTGAAGGTTGCAAAGATTTGCCGTTTTTTTTTCTTCTTCCATACCTCCCTGAAAAGCAGCATAGATTATATTGCCTACAGCTGTTATCACATTTATGCCCTTCTTCAAGCTTCTTTTTATTCTCATCCTCTCTTCTCCCGCCTTTCAGAGACCTGAAGATAACGGCACGCCACATGACGCCATTGTCCTCCCTCTCTCTTTCTCGTAGGTGGAGATTTAAAGTTCTGTTTTAAAACTGCCACTGTTCCAATCCTACTTAACCCCCGCCTCCTCCTCCCCCTCTTGTCTCCCCCCTTCCTCCTGAGTATACTACCTAACCCCTCTGAACTTCAGTCAGAGTTACTGAAGACCCGCAGTACACTGGGGAGTCAGCTACACCGCTGAGAGAGAGAGACAGAGATAGACAGAGACTTAGCTGCCTGCTATTCCACCACTCTCTCCGGTAATAAGAAAAGTTTCTGTTCTTTTCTGTGTTACAGCAGGGAGATAAAACTAGGGATCACTCACACTCACATGCACTTTTGTGCACACACATATATATATATATATATATATATATATATATATATATATATATATATATATATATATATATATATATATATATATATATGTGTGTGTGTGTGTGTGTGTGTGTGTGTGTGTGCTTAGAAACACACTCACACACATGATCTTGGAAATGCACACAGCATAGGTTGCATTCAGAGATACATAAGACATTAAATGGAGGCACAATACAGAGACACACACACACAAGCTTCTTCCTCGCATATGAAGCTTTCTGACTCTTCTGCACAAACTCCAAAAGAAACCAAAACACAAGAAAAGAGGAAAAGAAACAAGTTTAGTCTGCGAGCGGCTCGAAAACCTGATTCGAATTAGAGGGCGATTTCCACAAAGGTCAATGTATTCAGCTGATATCCGAAGAGGGAGGAAATTTAATACCCCTCTTTGGTTGAATTAATTAATTATAATATTAGGCTAGCTCTAGGGGCCCTTTCCTTCAGTGATTAAGTGAGCACATATCTTTAAAAGACTGTGTTGGTCTCTGGGGCCCTGGGCTTCTGAACCTTGGGGTGAAACAGAGAAAGATGTATTATACATGAGAGGACGGAGAAACACAGACCAGTCTGCTCACCTCTATGGCAAGACACTTTCTTATTTAGACCTTCAATGGCACTTGTCTTCCCCTCTGCCCTCCTCTGGTCCCTTCAGTGTTCAGCTCAGTGGTGCTCATTTTGAATGTCTTCAAAAACAGGTTAGTACTCCCCCGTACCTGACCTGCATCTTTGCATCTGTGTTTACAATGGAAAAAAATACTGCATTACAAGAAAAAGTCTCGAAAACAAGGAAAGATCAGCATTAAAATGTACTGTAAATATCAGAAGTAAACTTATGCAGAAAGATTTTGTTCAGTGTTAAATTAGAAGCATTTTAATGTTGCAGGTGGTGGTGCTAAGATTAAATACATAGTACTGGATGTAAAAAAAAAAAAAATTCTTCTTAAACATGGTGAAATAGTGAAATGTAACTGAAATATATTTCTACTCAAGTACTGTGCATTTATCACATACTTGTACTTTACTTGAGCATTTACTTCAGACTTCTACTACCTTACATTATTGAGGGAAATATTACTCCACTACATTTATTTCTAGTTACTTTGCAGATCAAGATTGTATAGGTGAAATGTGATAAAATATGCATTGCTATAGATTAAACTACCCAACAGTGTATACGATTGTTAAAATTAGCTCCACCTTGACAACATTAAATTACTGTTTACATGTTATTAAATCAGCAATAATATTCCAATAACATTCATTTATGATTTAAAAAATTACACTCTGAAAAGGTCGTTTTGCATTATGAGTACTTTTACTTTTGAGTACATTTGTCTGATACTGTATTACTTCAGTACTTAATTAAGATTTTAAATGCAGAATCTTTATCTGTAATCGATCATTTTTACATTTGGGTATTTTCATCTCAATATGACTCTATGACTGGTCTTATTAATTAGTTTTGATTTTTTTATATTGATCATATATTCTGGATGTGAAATGATGATAGAACTCCAGCCCTTAGATAAATATAGAGAAGTAAAAAGTATGGTATTGCTTGCATCTGAATTGAAGTGCTGTAAAAACTGAAAACTGCACAAAATGTAAATACTAAAATAAATAACCAGTATTTCAAGACATCACATAACTACAATACTGGAGTATATATACTTAGTTACTATCCACCTGTGTGTATGTGTATGCATGTAAGGTATGTGTCTCTCTGAGCATGTACTAACCCTTATGATGACCCAGCAAGGAGCCTCTTAGCTGTCAATCATGTAAAGCATGTATGTATGTATGTATGTGTGTGTGTGTGTGTGTGTGTGTGTGTGTGTGTGTGTGTGTGTGTGTGTGTGTGTGTGTGTGTGTGTGTGTGTGTGTGTGTGTGGGGAGTGACAGGTATTTGACATCACGTCTAAATCATGGTTACTTAATGGCTGTTCCCCTTTCCAACAGAGGTTGATGATGGCAACAAAGAAGATGGGTAGGGATGACAAGTGTGTGTTTGTGTGTGTGTGTGTGTGTGTCAGATCACAGTCACATTGTTAGAACTCTCCTTCCTGTTGGGGACAAAATGCAAGTCCCCATAAAGTAAATCATTACATTTTAGGGTGAAGACTCAGTTTAAGGTTAGGGTAAGGTTATGGTTAAGGTTAAGGTTAAGATTAAGGTTATGGTTAAGGTTAAGGTTAAGATTAAGGTTAAGGTTAAGATTAAGGTTAAGGTTAAGGTTAAGGTTAAGGTTAGGATTAGGCAAGTAGCGGTTATGGTTTTGGTAAGTCTCCAGGAAATCCACAACACCTTCACAGTATATAGACAGCCAGTGTCCCTCCACATGTATGTATATTTATAACACACACACACACACACACACACACACACACACACACACACACACACACACACACACGCAAGACGGTAGGCCCCCACTGCCTGACCCCACTAAACATTCAGGTACAATTAATTATTCCTTCCTGATCTAACGAACGCAATGCACTGATTGGACACCCTGAGGGTACAAGGGCACTATTTTAAAAACACTTTCTGTTCATGAATTTTAATCACTTCAAATGTATTGATACATTATTAATTAAGTGACTTTAAGTGATGTCAGGTGGGCATAATTTCAGGAGTAGTAAAATGCTTTTGGGGGTGAAGTGCTATGATGTGAAAGCAAAGCGAAGGTGCTTGTTATTTTTCTCTTAAAGCAGCTGTTTTATTTAAAAGGGATTTCTCACAAAGTGTTCAACAGTCTACAGGGCTTATTTGGTCAGGCAGAGAGGAGCCGCCATTTTGCAAAAATTAAGGCCATTTTTCATTCTTTGTTTTATTCCAGCTGTAGGGCTTCAGTAGTAGCAGTAGCAGTAGTAGTAGTAGTAGTCTTCACTAAATCAAATTTTTGCTGGATTGAGTTTCTTTTGTTTGATTAGTGTGGCCTCGATCCTTATGGGGTCACATGGTACATATTATTTGAGAATTAAAATACAACACATCAGCATTTTCAGCTCATGTGTCTGAAGTTTTGGAAGAACAAAGACAGCCATGGTTTAAAGCCCCAAGAGGCACACTTTTCTGCACACGTTTTTTGGGGTGACATTCAGCATAAATTCCTCATAATATTGCTATAATGTTAGGTCAATGCTCAAAAACTAAGACTGAATATGTGCATGACTCCTGCTGGCACCCGGCAGGTTTGGAGTAAAAATACAGTATGTTTAAGTGTGGATTCTAGTGTGTCTGTGCTGGTGTCTGTGTCCGCATGTGTCTGCCTGTTCTATAGGTTAACCTGCCGAACAAGAGCCGAGCGGGAACTGCGCAAATTACAAATTACCTCCCTTATTAGGCCTGACCCCAAATTTCCTTTCATGAATATTCATTATGGTGGCCGCTCGGCGCGACAAGAAATGAATTTGCCCTCTCCTCAGAGTGGACTGTGAATAAGGAATGATTAATGGAATTCTGCGTGGTATGAATCCATCATTCCTGGGATGGAGGCTGGCCTGGTAATAAGGATCCAATTAGAGCCACAGTGGGTGGGACACAGCAGGAGCCTCGGCACAAGACAGACCCTATAACACCTACACACTCACACACACTTACCAACACACTCACTTTTTGCATTTTTCATCTCCAAATTTCATTACAGGAAATTTAGTATAAATGTATAAATTTACTGCAAGCAGAGCTAACTTTTCTAGCATCTCCCTCCCTTTCTCTACATTTATTTTCTTTTGGGTGGCGCTGAGCAGCTGCCCCTCCACCTCTTTCTCCCAGTACACCTCTCCTCTCAGCAGGGCTGCTTTAGCTCTTGCTGGCACCTCCACCTTTCCTGGTTAATTTCATGTTCTGGTGCGTCCTGAGACAGCTCATCCTGCTGCCAAATATTTGTGTTGGGAGACCAGCTAATCTGTAGCTGGTTACATGCTCCTATCCACATGCACGCATGCACGCATGCACGCATGCACACACACACACACACACACACACACACACACACACACACACACAGAGTTGCTGATACCAGTGTGTATCTTCCCCCATCAACCATTTGGCCAAGTTACAGAAGATTAATGGTACAGCAACGTTTACTGCTGAAGTGCGACTGCTGTGTTTACAGATGAACGGATGAGTGAAGAGATGCAGGGATGAACTTGTTGAAAGAGATTCACAGTTCCTGTCCATCTCTTAAGAAGTGGCGGAGTAAGCCCTTACTTACTTTGGGTTTGTGTAAATTAAATGTATTGTTCTGCTAAGTCCATCTTAATTGAAAATAACCCATGTTTCACCTGTGGCCAATGTAAATTCCACTTCCTGGAACATCTTTATTGTCCCTTCATCTATTTTCCTGTGTCCTCTCTCCTCTCCCTGGCTTTAATGAGGTGTTCTGTTCCTCTGCCTCATAAACTAAAACCTTTTAGATGAATTACATCTCCTTAAGATTCATCTCCAGCACCGTGGCTTCTTTTCCCCTTTCATGATTGTATTTAATCCACATCACATCTTTATTCAGAACAAATACCCCCTGTATGACACCTCGCTGAGCACTGGCGGGGAAGAGGAATGTTTCGGCGAAGGTAGAGAGACATGGAGATGTGCCAGCACGGCTCAGCCTGCTTTTTGATGATATCCTCGATAAGACTTTTAGCTAATTACTGACTGCTGCCTCTGAATGCAGCTTCAGTGAAGAGAAAGGCAATGAACCTGTCTGCTAGCTCAATAGAGAGGCAGCAAGAAAAAAGAAAGGGGACGCGGCTGTTGAAAGAGAGACAGATTAACATTTGTTCTTTTACATGCCTCCCTCTGCCACACACACAATAACTTTGCTTATACTAATTAACAATTAGCAAAGACTGGTTGGCTAATTGTGTTATTGCTCCTAATCAAGAGGCTAATTACCAGAATGTCAATTTAGATTTAATTACTAAGTGCTTTGTTAATTCCCACTGAGCATAAGTTACCCTTTCTCGCCCTCTCTCTCTGTTTTCTCTCCGCCTCCCCACCTCTCTTTCTCTCCTTCTTCCATCCTTTTCCCCTCGTTCCATGTTAAACCTTTGGTGTGTTCTGAGGTCCTGTGTTGGGATTGGTGGGGGAGTGGGTAAATACAGAAATAAATGAGGCAAGGTGTTTGAGCAGGGGGACCAAGAGGCAGAGGCATTAATGAACAGCTTTTACCGCCGGGCCTCCAATTAGCAAATTCTCTCCCGCCAACATCACAGAGAGGAGAGATCCACCAAGATCCCCCTCCTACCACCACCACCACCTCCCACTGGCCCCTCGCAGCTGTCCCTGGCTCTCCACATAGCCACTGCAATGCACCGAACTGTATGAGTTGACCTGGTTGGTAAGCTGCTGTATATCTTTGCCCTTATAGGGATACATACAGTTGTATTTAACTCAATGAAACTGAAGCCAGAATAATACAATGCGATACAGTCTTCCTCTATTATAGTGAAGTTTATAGTGCGAAGATACAGTATACTTTGCATCAACAACAATAATGATCATCATTATCATCATCTTATTGAGAACAAGAAAAGAGTTACAAAGTGTTGTAAACAGCCATAAGACTAATCTTAAATATTTCTTTATTTATTTAAATAAAGCCAGCATGCATGATTTTTATTTTGTCACACAATATTGCCCTTTTTCTTTTAATTGCTCTCTTTCATAGTTGTGATAATAAAGGTGCAATTACTATTAACAGCAAGTAGTCTATTTTTTTTTGTCAAAAGGTTCTCAAATCATTTTTGAATAAAAATAAGTTATTCCCCTTCTTTTTGAAAATATGATCATACTCATAATAATACTACTGATATAACTATAAGAATATTTTGATATTTTTTCTATTTTACTTTTTTAGTTAGTAATGTTTCAATTCTAATTACTTTTTTCTTTTTTTTTGCTCTTCTTTCCTAATAGTATCTTCTGATCTGTGAGGCGCTCCCTGACAGCCCAGGGCCTCTGACATGGATTTAATGGTCATTGCTCATTGTCTCTGCCTCAGACAAAGCAAGCAAACCACAAAGCATCATATACATGTGCATACTTACAATAATCACTTTCCCAATGTGAAATACATTTTTTTTAATTCATTCAGCACCACACAGTGTTCTGTGTTTCTGGGCATCACATTGTTGACTGGAACGAAACACAGATGTTGTGTTTGTTGCTTCTCTGATGCCTGTCTCTTTATGCAGGCATCTTGTTCAACCACTGTTTGGTGCTGTTGTCTTACTATTATTCATCCCTTGGACCATTGCTGAAGATCGGGGTAAATACATACGTGTGTGTGTGTGTGTGTGTGCGTGTGTGCGTGTGTGCGTGTGTGTGTGTGCGTGTGCATGCGTGTGTGTGTGTGTGTGTGCGTGCGTGCGTGCGTGTACACACACATGCACATCTCTGTCTCAAAAAGAGCAAGCGCTTTCACTCTCCTCTCTAACTGCCTGGCTCCTCATACTCCTGCCAAAATACCATAAGACAGGGTATAATATATATAATTATCCCCACTTACATTAGCCATTATGCCAGTGGAGCATTGCCTGCAGAATGACACACGACCTGTCAAGACTTCATTCACGCCATTAATAAGCGTCATTAGTGTCTGCTTTGAATACCCCTCTTGCACACTGCAGTCATTTCAACATGTCATAGATTTTAATTTGAGGGTAAAAATAGCTGTGAGGATATTATGCACTCTCCCAGCCAGTCTCTGTAGTCTTCTGATGGGGAGGAAGTTCACAGTGTGACCTTGGATTTTTCCTCTTTATTGGAATTAGAACCATTACTGTTCTTTAGTGCTGTGGGCCAGCTACTAGCACCGAGGCTCCTATGCTTAGTGTGCTCTTTCCTTTGTGGTGTCCATCAACAGCATTCAAAATCTAAAATTTTAAACCATTAGTTTGTCACAAATGTCATTGAGGCAATAGACCAGCATTTTATGCAGTCTTATACAAAGTGGGTTAAGGGCCCTAAATTATTTCAAAAGTAGAATGCACTTAAGGAACTAAAGCCAGTGGCCTACTGAGAAATGTCAACTGCTTATCAACTGTTCCCAACATTATATAATAGTACCTTATAAAAGAGAGGGCTGTAATCTAATAGTCAGTTTCTTTAATAAAAAACATGGAATAGCCTAGTATTTACAGAACAAAAGAATGTTATAGGCATTGCTGTACACGTTTAACATAGACTACATACAACATGTTGGGGATGTGTAAGTCCTTTTTGAGGATGGGCAAAATCATGCCATCTATGAAACATCACTGAAGATATTTGATTATTTATTTATTGTTTTATATATATATATATATATATATATATATATATATATATATATATATATATATATATATATATATATATATATATATATATATATATATATATATATATATATATATATATATATAAATCTATATTCTGTTGGGGAGACACTGTGGGATAAAAAATAGGTTTCCTTCCTTGTTTTGTTTCTCCTGCTCTCTTTTCAGTGCTGATTACTGTAAGTGTTTAGCGAAAGTGTGTGTGAGAGTGTCTAAGAGAGTGTTTTCTTGTTAAAATGTGTCCCTGTGTGTGTGTGTGTGTGTGTGTGTGTGTGTGTGTGTGCGTGCGTGCGTGCGTGCATGCGCATCACTTCAACTCAGAGAGAGACACGAGGGAATCTCCCACAGGTAAAATACATGATAAATGTGTGTGTGTGTGTGTGTGTGTGTGTGTGTGTGTGTGTGTGTGTGTGTGTGTGTGTGTCTCAGTGTGACTGTCCCACAGGTACAGAGAGTGTTTGAGCCTCCTGACAGCCTGTGTCTTTGATCGTTTGGTGAGTCGGTCCTTGTTTGCCTCGCCTGTGTGCGACTGCTGTAGGGGCTAATTAGCCAATGAAAGACTTAATCACTAGAGCCTGCTGTCAACTGTACACCTTGGCTTGCTTTCAGGAATGTTTAAAAAGGATGGCAGACAGAGGAGTTAACGGTGCAGAAGGACGAATGGAGGGTTTTTTTTTTGGATAGGAGGGAACTTAAAAGAGGTGTTTGTTTCATTTTATTTCATAAGTATCTATGTGTTCAAATGAAATGATTAAAATGGTAAATTCTGCAATTAACCACACAGTATCTTTAATTTCCTTCCACAGTAAAAATGAGAGGGAATGGAAATGTTATAAAAGGATAAAGGATAAGAGTGAGAAAAAAAGAATCAAAAAGACATAGCCATTAATCCTGATCAGTGACCCATCACAGCTCCATCCTGACAACGGAGGAGGAAAAGGAAGGGAGAGGTGGAAAGGATAGGAGGTGATGGAGAAGGCCGACTGACACACCATGACCCTCTCCTCCATGTAAAGAGCTAATTAGAGCCAGGAGAAGCCTCTCCTATTGTCCCAGCTGGCTCCAACACGGTGGCCCCCACTCCTCTAAACCCTCCCCTTCACTCACCTCTCATCAGCAAACTGCCCATCTGGCCTTTATGCTGTCATTGCTACTTACCTCTGGCCCCCAGTAAACACGCATTACATAACATACACACGTGTGTGTGTGTGTGTGTGTGTGTGTGTTTGTGGGAATGATGATGATGACCTGCAAGTGGCCACTAAAGTTTACTTTTTATTCACCAAGACCCTGTAATTAAAGAAACAACATCAAGCACTAAATTGAGTATTTTCACCCTGGATTTAACCCTGCTGTTCAGCTCCAATAGGTTATGTGTGTGTGTGTGTGTGTGTGTGTGTGTGTGTGTGTGTGTGTGTGTTTTAATTGCTTTATGTTGTCAGTGAAGCTGCAGCAGTGTGATCTAGTGAGATCTTGTTACTGTCTCTTCATGCAGCTCTTTCTGTCCTGCGTAGGCCTCTCTTATCATACTGAGGATGTCGTTTCTCTCCAGGGTGATACATTTGTCTGATGTCTTGTGTAATTTGTGTGTTATGAGTTATGACCTAGTGAACAACTGTTTCACTATCTGATATTTTTTTAAAGTGCATTTCCTTGTTTTAATAACTGTAAAGTTTAATGTTTTACTGTGTTGAATTATTTCCATGGCATTAGGGCCAAATACAAGTAATTTAAAAGTACATTATTTTAAATAAATCTTAAGGGGAATAATGTCGTATTAGTCTATATACTATTATGTATTATATACTATTATATAATATTATACAAATGTTACTTATTTATTTTAGCACATGGGTGCTACTAAACCCAAATTGGTTGTCTTCCACAAATAATACAAAATAAAAATTCCCTCAACAGGAAAGTCTGAATTGGCCATGACAATGATACAAGTGCAATTCAAATGTTCTTGAAAACAACATAGATTTTTTAAAGCAGGAGCATTCAGAGAGGAGTCATGTCAGTCAACTTCCCATAACTCTGACTTTATTAAAAAAAAAAAAAAAAAACAGAAGCACTAGAACAAACAAAAGATACAACCAATACACAAAAAAGATGGGCTACCCATTGGACAGAAACTACTGTAAATCTTTTGAATAGTCATTTAGCCCACAATACACAATACAACCATGTGGACAAAAAGCTTACGAAAACCTTGATAATGTACGGCTTGAATACAGCCTGGCCAGTGAAACAGGTAGACAAAGGCAAACCTGGCAATTTTGATAATTGCTTAATCGCATGAGTCCTTTATAAAGCACAAATGGAAAATCTTTGCTGTTTCCAGCTACTCAAATGTGAAGATTTGCAGCTTTTTTCATATCTTTGTGTTTTGGACTTTTACATAAAATGCAATTTAAAGATGTAACTTTAGGCTTTTGAAATTTATAATGCTATTGTCCGACATTTCTAGTCTGCACATTTTTTCATATTTCACTATTTTCTGACATTTTGTTGTCTAAATGATCAATCGGAAAAAGAAACGACAGGTTAGGTGATCCTTAAAATAATTGTATGTTGCAACTAAATGATTGTATTCCATATTGGCCACTTTAACAATAACGTGACCAGGAAGATTGAATATGTAACTAATAACTTCAATGCTCCATCAAAGTGTACAAGTAAATATGTGAGTCTGCATGCACAATAGCCAGGCCCTGAAACTAGGACTGCTAAATGGAATGCAGCCATTAATAATGTTATTAATTATATCTGTGTTTGAAAGTCCATATGTCCATCATGCAACAAGGAATAGTTGATAAGTAGTGCTAGTAGAAGTAGTGAGAATTTAGAGCAAAATCACAACCTCCTGTTCCCAAATTATTACACTATTGATTTTTGGACACCAAACCTCTCACCTTCAACTTTCCGGTGCCAACAGTGCATCTATTTAATAGTGACTACTTTGAATGGGATGATGGGATTTGAGAAGAGAAGCAGGGAACCCATTTAGGAAGGCAGACAGATAAGAACAGATGGTATAGAAGAGAGGACTAAGTGGAGAACTAATAGACGGTGTGGGAAAGTGATGAGAAATGAGTTGCAGGCTAAATACCCCTCCGCCCCGTTTCCTCTTTCTCGTTCTCTCCTTCAGCTCTCCTCTGAATATGTGTGACTGACAGGGATGTTAAGTGCCGTTTGACACCAAAGACGGAGGTGACTATGTGAAGGTAGCTATCTGACTGAGAGGTTTTTCCGTGTGTGTGTGTGTGTGTGTGTGTGTGTGTGTGTGTGTGTGCGTGTGTGTGTGTGCGTGTGTCAGGATGGGGTTGTGTAATGAATTAGAGACGTGGGTCCGATTAAAATGACTGGTAATTTCTCCGGGGAGATGAGAGCCTGGAGCAGCATGAATCAAATGACTGCCAGGATGACTCACCAACACCATCTCCTATACCCTCAGACAGAGACGAGCGATGGATGGAAAGAGGGCTGGAGAAGAGAGTGGACAGTGGGCTGAAAGGAGAGATGGGTGAGGATGTGGGGGCACCAGATGGGGGACACAGAAAGGGAGGTTGCAAAGATACAGGACTAGCAAAGGATGAGAAGGATGCAGGATATGTGCTGTCCAAAGAAGAAAGTGAGATTGAAAGAGTGCTATTAGCGTTTAGTGTATGAAGAAATATAGAGAGATAGAGGTGACAAGAGGATGGGGGTGTAGGGGGGTTGAGGTGAGTTGGTGAGGTGAGGAAAGGTCTCAAGCATCACTAGTTTCAATCTGTTCTCACAGTTCACACCCCTATCTCTGGCCTCATTGCAGGTGACAGCAGCATGGCTAAATTACCTCCCGCTGGCACTCAAATTAAACAGGGCATATAGTGTGAGAGAGAGAGAGAGAGAGAGAGAGAGAGAGAGAGAGAGAGAGAGAGAGAGAGAGAGAGAGGGGGATGCTTATGAAAAGAGTGTCCATGGTCACATTAATGCAATTTCTCTCTCGATCTCTCCGTTCCCTCAGCCCAGCCCTGGATAATGAGCTAGCGAACACTCCCCCCCCCCCCCACTGGGCCTACCTGCTATGCACAAAAGACTCTGAACGCTATTTTTGGAGCCCCTCTTCTCATTTATTTCATTGAATTGGTGATGATAATGATCATTGTGGCTTGAGGTGCCATATTCAAATTAACTGCCATTCCTCAGGTGCTATCGGCCCAGCATCATCCTGCCTGCAAAAGTGTCCCTGCACCTCCTCTGTCTGCTTCCTCCGTTCCTCCCCTCCCTCACCTCTCCTGGAAGCAATACAAAGACCATTGAAGCAGCGCCGCCTGATATGTTTCCTTGTTGAGCTTATTCAAATCAGGTGTTTGAAAACGAACCTTGTTTGCATTGTAATGTTGCGTGGCAGAGCATCTACAATTGACAATTTACTGATAGAGGCCTGTTAGAGGGCTAGGTGCAGCAGTGCTGTGAATATGAAATGAATTAGAATCCCGCCTGTAGTTATTCAGATCAGAGTGTAACATGATAGCTTACATGAGTGGGTTTCAATGGAGGTCTAACTAAATAAATTTGATTTGGAAAGGGTGTGTTTGGCAGATTGTGCCACTCACCAGGTGCTGCCACGGATAAAGCAAGCAGTTTATTGTACATAATAGGATGCAAGAATCTTTACATATACATGAATTCTATTAGGTGTCGCTGGCACTGGAGTGAGGCACAAAAGGCAGCAGCGCTCACTGAGAGGAGGTGAGGGAGCTGCTCACATCCATCAGTCTGATAAAGAGATTTGTATGCGCCAGTCTGTATGTGTGTGTTTGTGTGTGTGTGTGTGTGTGTGTGTGTTCGTGTGTTCTGTCAAAAAAGAAAATGCCATCATGCCATCACTCTCACTTTGCACTTTTTTAGGAACAAAGAAAATAAAGTGTTTCTGTGAAACAAAACACCTGGGGGATACCTGTCACTGCAGAGATTTCTCTCAGTACAAAAACAAGAGTGTGTGTGTGTGTGTGTGTGTGTGTGTGTGTGTGTGTGTGTGTGTGTGTGTGTGTGTGTGTGTGTGTGTGCGCATGCTGTCAAGTGTAAATGAGTGGAGGTTTAACCTAGGGCTGGTTGAAACCTTGGCTGATACAAAAACTTTTTTGTCAAAATATTTGTGCAGGCTTCTACAGAACCAGTGGTGTCTTAAATGTTTCAAACATTTAAAGTTTTCAGAAGAAGTAGAACAGGAGTGATTTATCCAATCTGTGACAATTCCATATGTGGGCATCGGTGTGTTATATCTACTTCAGTTTAGCAGCTGCTGAGGGTAATCTGGGCTGGTCGGGGCTAATGGCTGACTTGTTTTCTGGTCCAGCTGAGCTCTTAATTACATGATTGAGCTTGTTATGGCCTAATTAAAATGGTAAAACACAGGGCAGAGCGAGAGGGAATGAGTGAAAGAGCAGGGAGAGGGAAAGAGAGTTAGACTAGCAGCACTCCATCCCTCTCTCTCCCTCCCCCTTTATTAAACTGTTAACCCACAACGTCCCTTTCACTCCCTCTTGTCTGCCCTTGGCTATTTGGAATGGGCCACGAACTACAGCCATAATCAGCAAGCCTACATTTCAATAACACATTTTATCATTTAACCTCTAGTTATACACATCAAGGTGGCGGAGCATGTTCCATTTGGGGAATTGAGTTGGTGGGGAATTGACGTCGATAAGAAAGTTAAACACAAAAACAAAATTACCAGCAAGTTGTTACAAGAGCCTGAGGACAGAAAAAAATAAAAAAAAGTTGACTAAGTTTATATCAGAAACTAAGACACAAGAGGGAGGGGAGGGGAGGGGAGGGGAGGAGGGGGGCAGCGAGAGAATAAGGCGATGAACAATGTTTTTGTTGTTCCGTTTTTAAGAGTATACTTTTGGGTCAATTAACAATAAAGATCAATTGATATCTCCTTATCCTTTCTTCTGTGATTTTTAGCCCGCAGTAATGAGATAAATATTTATGAAGGCTGAAAGTCCCCTGCCTCTTCTTCTTGTGTCAAATGCTCAGCATGATCAAAGGCTCAGCCCAAAAACACACGACGCACTAAAAGCATCAAGGCTCTGTTGGCATTGTTTTTCTACTGTCCCACTGCTCAAACACAGAAAGCTGAATATCACCCCCCACCCCTCCCACCCCCCCAACCCCATCACCACCACCTCTCCACTCCTCTCCTCCCCATACCCTCCTTGAGAAAAAAAAAACAGAGATAGGTTTGGGACCAGTGCACTGTCGCTTTAAGATAAAATATTCTATCTTCTACATCATAATTATCTCCTTAAGGTAGAAATATTAGCATATCCACCAATCTTATTATCTGAGAAATTGGCTCATTAAGTCAGCTGGCTCCCCTTGCGCCCACCTTGTTCTCCATTGTCCATACTTCATCAGTGAGGGAGGCTGCTGAGGGGCATTCTTACTGACAGGAGGCACACAGCACTCAGAGCAGGCCTCTGTGGGGACCGGCCCGGGCCAGCAAAGGCTGACGGGACAGTGCTCTAATGTTCTGCGAGGAAGGAAGAAGAAGGCATCCCCCTCGAGACTAGGAGAGACTGAGATGTGCTGTGGCCTAGTAGGGCTTCAGTAACGCTTTGTGATTACGGAATTTAGTTGGTAATTTAAAGAATATTGATCAACATCGCTTGCAGCAAGATAAAAGTTGCTGCACATAGTTTGACCTTCCTGAGTTGTGCTTTATGTGTCTGGCTGTGAGTGAGACTGCCTGTGTGACCCTGCCTGGGGATGAGGGCTAAACCCTGGACAGCGACAGTGTTCAAAGACCAATTTATGGTCTTAAAGAGCAAAGCATACATTTGCTTAGTAATCAGAAAGACGGGCTTTCCAAATTACATTTCCCGTGCTATTAGATATTAATGAGATGCTGGAGAATAGCCGTGGCCTCTAATCTGTAGGATTTAATCCCCAGATTGAAACCTGACACCCGTGGAGGCTAATGAAATCATCCTTTTAATCCAGGGAAATGTCCCCCATAAGCCTACAGCTTTAGAGAACCGCGGGACGCGCTGTGCAATGTGTAGCAGACAACATGGTGCAGGATAAGTTTGAGCAGAGGCAGAGGATTGAAGGGAGACACACAGAGGTCTGTAAAAGTAGAAGATGTTTGGATAATAAAAAAAAAATCTGAGATGCAGCTATGGGGTATCGGAAAAGGCTAGAGGTTGCAAAATTATAGTGTATGGTGTGTGATTAAAGATGAACCAATCTTTTTGACATTTCGCCAGGACAGAGAGATGCTTTCACACAATGCATAAGCTCCCTGCTCCCTTCTCCCTTCTCCCTCCCTCTCCTCACTCTCTTCTGTCTGTCTCTCTCTCTCTCTCTCTCTCTCTCTCTCTGTCTCTCTCTCGCTCTCTTTCTCTCTCTCTCTCTCTCTCTCTCTCTCTCTCTCTCTCTCTCTCTCTCTGTGGCTGTGCGGGATTGAGTTGTTAATTAGAATCGTGGCCAGGCCAAATGAATTCAGACCTTCTTCCTTCTGTAATGGTGCTGCAGACCCCAAGCTGTGGGCTTTAATTCTCTTCTCATCAGTCTGATGGAAAAATCACCTCACTGCCATTCAGCGCTGCCACTTATTAACCAAGCCAAGAAAAGGTGATCGGCACAATGGAAAATATATTATGTTATTTTCTTTTGATGGCATGCATATGCATATGAATCATTCTGTAACCAAAAATCTGTGCACACAGTTTGTATAACAAGAAACATATTACATAAACATATTATATGTACAAAATCCTATGACATTTTTCTTCCCTTTTTCACGCCAAGAGAAAAATTGTCTAAATTAACATAGCAATGATTTTGATAAGAATTACATGCAATGATGAACAAAACAGGATCCATAGGCACCTATCTAAAAACGTGTGTATGTGTCTGTATATGTGTGTGTGTGTGTGTGTCTAAGTGCCTAAACACTCATTAGGGTGAGGCTGCGTGTATTGACAGGCCATGTGTGAGGCATGAGGGTCGAGTTGCGATATGCTTAACAGCCAATTTACAAAGGTCAGGTGAGTGGGATCAAACGGGTGGGAAGATCACACCTCACACTCCTAAATGAGAAACAATCATCCCTCCAAAGGTCACCCAGACACAACCAAGGATTAGAATAATAGAGCAGGCCTTCCGCTCCTCCTTCTTATCCTTCTCATTCGGCTCGCCACCCTTTTCCTCTCCACATGGGGCATGACAGAACAAGACGCCTCTCTTCATTCATTTTGGTTTTATTCCGTTTCCTCACCCTCGTTTTACCGTGTAGTCTTAGTGAGCGCCTGTGTGTCTGTGGGTATCTCACTGTCAACAATAGAAAATAACTAACTATTAAACCCACCTGGTCACAAATCAGAATTTCTTGCTCTTCTGAGTGTTTAAAAACTTTAATATGGAATTTGTAATGGTCTTTTTTTTCTTCCAAAAATGTCATTTTTAGCAATTGATTTTTTTTTGTTAGCTTTTGTTAAATGGTAGATTAATATCAATCTACCATATCATTTAAAGATTATAGCCCATTACACAACATAGATGAGCTCTGGCTATGCAGATTTGATTCTTCTCGCTCCACTGCCATCATCAGAAATCTGAAAAAACTTTATTGTTCATCGCAAGGCAATGTACGTTTATCTTTGATGTGGCTCACACAGTACACACAGAATAGAAATGTAGCAAAAAGATACACGTAGCATTAAAGATATATACACATAGAGTTAAGAACACTACACGCTACACATCATCCTTATGGCTAAATGATGTGTGGTTGCAGTTTTTTTTTATGTAAAAGTGCAACTAAACAACTAAATACTGTTTTTGTAGTCCTTGCAATAGAATACTTCATTAAGTGTGATTTAATTATTTAAAATTTTAAACCATTTAAGTCTGACATTTCAGACAAATAGTAGGTTTTTGTTGATCGATAAAGAAGAGAAGCAGCAGCAGCAGCATCGGCCAGGCTGCAAGGAGATGCAGAGACACTGTGAAGCAACAACAGGGGGCAGTATTGGGTCATACTAAACATGCAGCTCTCTGTCCACCCCTCTCTCACTTTCTTTCTCTCTATGGCCAGAGTCCAGTCTAACCACCTCTCAGGATTAATTACACTTTTTCAATTAATGTTCTAATGAGAGCTGCTGGTGCAGAAGTCTGATAAGGCAGTTAGAGAATGAATGAGACACACACAAGCACACACACACACACACACACACACACACACACACACACACACACACACACACACACAGAAGAGACAGCGGAAGAGATGTACTAACTAAAATGATTGATGGGACGTAGCAGAAGCTGATGGAGTTGATAGAGCGTTGACAGCAGCAGAGATCAGCTTGACCAAATCTGGACTGAGATACACAGACACACATCAAACATGCAAACACACACGTGGTATAATATACAAATGGAATTAAAGACACACGAGCTGTATGCTGTGGTGAGGATACTCTCTTTGGTGACACAAACCCACACATCTGCAAACTGGGTTTCCATGGTAATGAGTTCAACTGGTGCAGAAGGGCACCTCACACACACGCACACACACACACACACACACACACACACACACACACACACACACACAAACTTTGCCGGCACGCACCAGGGGACCTGTCAAGTATAAATTAGTGCCGTTGATGTGTCACAAGATGCCCCCGAAGGTCATTAATTGGTCAGTGATTGGAGGTTGGCATGTCATTTATATGAAGATAATTTGCATAAGGCAGCAAAGTACCTTCCCCTCAAAAGCATGTTACAGATTCTATATGTTGAAGCTCACACTTACTTATAAGGGTGTCTTCTTCTTCTTCTTCTTCTTCTTCTTCTTCTTCTTCTTCTTCTTCTTCTTCTTCTTCTTCTTCTTCTTCTTCTCCCAGTGAGACCATCTGTCCCTGAGTTCAGAGTGATCACAAGACATTGTATAAGAATTCTATAATAATAATTTGCATTCCCTTTCTATTTTCCATTTTCCATTTTCCATTTTTATCTACAGTTGATGTCATAAAAGGAATAAATCCAGTCATTTTATCTGAATGTAATGTTTCAAGGCCTTTATACCATTGTTGAAAATGTTTTCATCCAAAGGAAAATATCTGTAATATTAGGAGAAAATTTCTATAAATGTTGATATGGACAAAATGATTTGGAATATGCATGGCTATCCTGTCAAATACAATGCATTCATATTATCATGTAAAATAAGTCGCAGGAAGAATAAGTACATTTTGTATGGACGGAAATAAAAATCATTGGAGATGTGATAAAATTAAACGGGGACCATTGTTTAAGAACCAGAACCAGATTGAAGGTCAAGGGGGAGAAAGGAAAATCCCCGACTTTTTTGAAAGTATACGAAGGCTGAATATTCTTAGAGGACAAAGGAGAAGATAGTGTGTGTGTGTGTGTGTGTGTGTGTGTGTGCGTCTGAGAGAGAGAGAGAGAGAGAGAGAGAGAGAGAGAAAGAAAAGAGTGTAGAAATATAGTTTTTAAATTGAAAAAAACCCGCTGTATTTGATTCTTACTCTCACTAATCAAAGCAAACCATTACATTACATTTTACACTTTTAAAGATAATAAGAAATAATTGTGTCTTGTCTGTATATGCATTAGTCCATATATGCATTAGTTAGGAGTTTGTTAAATTAGAACACCATTTTCTCTCATGTACTTACATAGTCTCCACCAAAGGAGAGTATGAAAGTACGAGTGTGAGAGATTGCTTTTCTCTGCGCTGCTGCTCTCTCTCTCCCACACACTCACTCACTTTCTTTCTCCCTCTGTTTCATTCTCTTTCTCTCTTTTACTCTTTTTCTCCGTCTCATTGCCCCATAACCACAGAGAGATGAGTTCAAGCCACCATTAAAGCGTTAAAAATTTAAATATATAAAAAAAAAAACGTAACGCTCTTTTTAATTAAAAAGGATCCTAATAATCCACATCATATTATACGTCGCAGATTCATCGGTCAATTTAATAACAGTGAGGCTTTTGGATCTTAATATCTCTGCTACCAGGTTTCCTTCATAACTGAGAGCCCGTGTTAATTACAGCAGAGCCTAATGGTGGGGAATATTCAGGGCCTCTCCATGTTTTGATAAATGGCTTTCCACTAAGATTTATTCCTAATTATCTCATTTGTCTTTCTCCATTACTTTTTATAGCTTAAATTTATGAAGTCATTAAGACGTTAGTGGGCCTGATAATGATTAGGAGAAGGAATTGTATGAAAGTGAATTATATGAAAATGATTATGGCTAAAGGAGTGTTTAAAATGAGGGCTGCGGAAGCCTGGACGTGTCTGTGAACGTGTGTGTGTGTGTGTGTGTGAGGGCTTTGTTTGAAGGTGGTGCATGCTACCCCCTCCACCCTAGCACCACCAACCCCCCCTGTCCTGCCCAGCTGATGCTACCACCTTACACCAGTAGAAATAAGCGTGATGAAACATCTTTGTCACTCTATTCATCCTTCTGTGTCTCTCCTCCCTGCTGGCCCCCATCAGCTAATATCTCTGCTCCATCTATCTGTCTGGTCTGACTCTGTTAACGCGGGGCAATGTTCTCTCCGCGTAATGAGAGATGATCTTTCTCTTCCTCTGTCTGTGTCTCTAACACACACACACACACACACACACACACACACACACACACACACACACACACACGGATGAAGAAGTTTTACCTCCACCGCATTTGGCTTTTGTTTAATTTCATTTGCCTTGGAAGATAATGAAACATATAAATACAGTGGCCCATGTGTGCGTTTGGATTTTTGAAGTTATGACCATTTGTTAGTGCGAGAGCTCCCTGGCACCGTCACTGCAGTCTAATCTGTTTGATGAAGGCTTTTTAGCTTTAGCACAATGGGAAATATCAGTTCTTCCCCCTGCCACTACACACTGTTTGGCTTAAAATTGCTAAATGCATGTGTATCTATGACCAATGTCATTCTGAGCTTACAGTAAAATACACCTTTTTTGTCAGACATGCTGAGTTCCCCTCTTGTCATTCTGGCCCTTCCTTGTCTCTCAGCAGTCAGCTTCCCACTCTCCTGCACCTCTTCTTCCCACTGTGACAGGCTGTGTGCCAGAAATCATAAGAGGCAGTGCAAGCCCCTGCTTAATGAATTAATTATTTGATTATTTAATCACCAAGATGAAGAGCGTCTTTAACACTGGTGTTAATTAGCCAACATCTGGGCCAGTCTGCGGGCCAGCCACACAGAAACACAGAGACGAATAGCAACACACACTCTGTCTCTTCCACCATCTTTGGTGTCACATTCTACATCTTTTTATCTGCTACTCCTCTGTCAGCAATGTGTTCATTGAAAGTGTAAAAGCTGACATGATGTCAGTGATTTTAGGAGAATGACCCACCAATGAAAAACCAAAGAAATCCCCAATTTCATGTTGAGGGTTTCCCTTTGATTTCATTCTGTTTACCATTAATGTCCTGCTAAAATAAAAGGGTTCGTTAACGTGCTCCCGATGTCACCCTACATTCATTTTCTGTACATTTCTGTTCAGTTAGCTTTACTTGCCTCACCCTATTGCAATGCTGTCTCTCACCATTGGGAGGAGCAATGTCTTTTCTTCTGACCTTGTAAGACAGACTCCTTGATTTCACTTCTCAACAGTTGCCAAACAGCTGTCCACATTTGATTGCTGATAATGCATGCAGGTAGTGTGCATGGTTGTGCTTTGAGATAATAAAAGCAACAGCTCATTCTCATCACCTATTGTGATTGGGCAATGATACAATTCAAACTGACTCTGCTGCTTATTATAATCTATATAGATAAGTCTTTCATTGTATCCTATATGGATTTCCATCTTTGGAATTCACATGTAAAGCAAGCATGTGTTCCTATCCTGCTCTTTCTTCTTTTCAATCTTCTGTGTGTTTAGGAAGAGGGAGGCAAAAAGAGAGAAATGCATCCAGTAAAAGACAGCAGACAGTGAAGGAGGGATGGAGGAGAAGAAAGATATTTGTGACTCTCTAGCCTGATTAAGAATACTTCAGTCTGGGTGGTGTGCTACTTAACACCAGCAGCAGTGGCCTTCAATGGTAGAGGGAGGACTGGAGAGGTTTGTGTGTGTGTGTGTGTGTGTGTGTGTGTGTGTGTGTGTGTGTGAGGTGGAGGAGGGTAGAAGGAGGGATTCCCTTAATTGCAATCATTCTGGCAGCACTGCAGGGATCTCCGTTCATACAATTAAAGAGGAGAGGAGAGGAGAGGAGAGGAGAGGAGAGGAGAGGAGAGGAGAGGAGAGGAGAGGAGATACTTGATACCATGATTTTATGCACAACCCAACCCCAAACACATACAAGGTTGAATACTTCTAAACAACGTTGTAGCTGTTTCTTAATGTATACAGTGTTTGTTAGGGCTCTTTGTTTGAGAGGACTGAGCACTAGCTTGATCACATCTGTGTATGTCAGCGCTGGTTTGTGTGTGTGTGTGAGTGTGTGTTTGTATACATTCTTTCCGTGTGCTGCCGAGGTTAATTGAGACACACAGCTCATCTCTGCCCTGATGAGGGTCAGAGCACAGAGGCAGATCTGCATCGCATTAATCTAACCCCAATTTATGCTGCCACACACTGTCAGTAGCAACCCTGCCCCCAACACACATATCCATTAATTTAGCCCCCAATGTGTGTTGTCTTCAGCTGCTGTGGTGCATGGCACACACTCTTGATTCACAATCACAAATGCAAATAGCAACAACTCACACACCACACACTTGTACTTGTGCTTTCTCACACATTCACAAAGGCAGCATCAGCTCATGCAGAGTTGATGTCATTTACTTTTAAGGTCGGCACTGTGTGATCTTTAGTGGAAGTGTAATATCAAATCAACTACTATAGAAAGCAAAAATCCCCAAAAATCTACCTTGATAGTACACACTTTTCCTTACAACACACACACACACACACACACACACACACACACACACACACACACACACACACACACACACACACACACACACACACACACATCCATGCAGCCTCTATTATTCCTGCATAAGTTTCTTTTCTTTTTTTTCTTTCTGCAGAACGCTGGTCTGACAGAAGCTAAACCCTGCAGCACCCAAAGAAGGAAAGGCAAATTAACCAGCTTCACTCTAACACCGAGGGACCATTAAAGTGGAAACGCCTGATCTCCCTGGACAGTTTTTCCTCTCCATCCTCTCCCTCGTTCCTCTCTCGTTTCCTCACTCTCCAGCTGGAAAGGTTAACTGTGAGAGGCTCTCAGAGACACTCCAGCAGACACACATGTGATCTTTCCTTTAATTGGCTTTTCCACTCCCCTTCTCCTCCTCTCTTTTCCCTAGCAAGTCAGCACCGTCCACTGCAGGGCCTGACACACACAAACACACACACGCACACACACACACACACACACACAAAATGACACAAAAGCAGTCAGGCTGAACTGAGGACTTGATGCATTGGGCAAGGAGTGTGTGTCTGTACACCTTTAAATATCTCCATCCGACCAGTCAATCTGTCATTAGTATTACAGGAGTAGCAGTGCTGTGTAATTGAGCTATCCAGCTCTCGGGCCTTCATGATGTCCTTATCCATGAAGCAGCTGACACCACAGCTCGGCTCCTCACTGTCACACAGAAGAGGACACACAGGAAATTCATAAGGAGAACACTGACAGGTGTGGAGCCATCATCAGCCATAGCACAGTCTAGTTTTTTTTTTTTTTATCAGCAGTGAAACCTACAAAGCTCTGCTTGCTCCTGAAAGAGAATTTCACAAAATGAAAATGTTTTCTTTGGAGTTGGAAATCATTAGGCTCAGTCAGAAGGACAAAAGAGATGCATGTATTCTGGCGCCATGAATGCTATTGTTCCAGAGCTGGATTTGAGGCCAAGCTGAACTCCTGCCACTAAAAATCCAATCTTGTAACTTCTCATCACATCTGGAAAAAATAGGCTACTTAATTTTGTTCCTCTAAACTCAATCTGGCAGCTAGCAGATCTAGATAAGAGAAAGAGAATCACAGTGTGAAATGAGCTGCACGCTACGCTGGCTCACCCGTGGTAGCCTAGAATCAGAGCAAGATGAGTAGACAAGGCCGTTCACACGATTGCACCCTGGACGCGGTTACACCGACTATTCTGCTTCATCTTGCTCTATGAACTGGGCCTCGCCACAGCCATTATCCACAGGGTGCAGTATGTGAGAGGACATCATTACCAGCTGTCTGCAGAGGTGCCTTCTGCCCCTATCTCTTCTGACACCATCCTATCTAACGACCCAGTCCGAGGAGAACCAGAGCAAGGCCGGCAACTGAGAAAAGCATCATTCCCACCTGCCACAGAAACAGATAGGACACCAAGATAGCTGCAGCCTATTGGTGGCTTTCTAGCCTCCGTTAGGGTGATAATGGAGTTAGGCTCATGACACATCAAGTCGTTCAGATGCTCAGTCCCCATCTTAGTCGCAAGAGTTACTGAGATACATTTAATCACAGCAGCTTTGAAGCAGAGCCACTGTGGCATATGTAGGGCAGAGCAAACCAGACTCTGAATGTTAAAGCACATTTATGTGGATACCCATTTTACCCAAATTTCACCCAATTTTCCAAAATGCATACTGTCTCCTTACTCCTTGCAATGTCTAGTCATGCAGATTCTGCCTCAGGCTGCATTAACACCAAATCAGGCATTGCAGTGATTAGTGCAGGGTTTTGCGGCAGTGTGGGAATCAGTGTGGTCACTTAAATGGTCCATTGGTGTCTCCATTGTGTAACCCATGGTGCAAGCATTTAGCCATGCTTCTAGTATGCCGTGTCCTACGATTGATTGTCTGTCTGCATCGACAGATTAAAAAAACATGTTTACTTTCAATAACTAACAAGGATGCAAGGCCTAACATTGTGGTGGGTTTTAAACTGGTGAAACATAATGTCACACTCCATTGTGTTTTGTCTGATCGCCGGTTATTTGATTGGCCACCGCAACGCAATGTCGGATTGCGTTTCTCCAAAAGTTGATTCTGTTTCAGCTTTTCGCCACAGGGCCGCTGTGTGTTTTACCTTACAAAGACAATGGAGTTAGAGCACATGAGAGTGTACTAAGATTTGCTAATTAGCACTAAAAGCAAAAGTACAGCTGAGTATGATGGGAATGCCATTAGTTTTGTGTTATAACCATACAACACATACATATTTTGACCTGATGATGGTGCTAGATTAAAAGTCAAGGGATCACCGAAGTGATTACAGTTTATCCTGAGGGGAACATGAATGTGCCTACCAAATGTCATGTCAATCCATCCAATAATTGTTGAGACATTTCACTCAAAACCACAAATGTGAAGGTGGTGCTTCAGGGTCAAGTCAGGGGATCACCAATGTCATTAGGATACATCATCTAGGAACCATGGATGTCTTTGCAAAATGTCTATTTAGTAGATGTTGAGACATTTCACAGGGTAAGCAAAAACATTGACCTGCTGCGTGCACTAAAGAAATTCATGGCAATCCATCCAGTGGTTGTTGAGATATTTCAGTTTGGATCTTTGTGGTGGACCTACAGACTGACCGTTTCTACAACCACACTAGCTAGCATCATGAGACACCATTAAATAGTCTTTTTTTGTGATTTAGATGAACTGACCCTTTAAAGGTCCCATGGCATGAAAATGTCACTTTATGAGGTTTTTTAACATTAACACGCGTTCCCCCCCCGCCTGTCTATGGTCCCCCAGTGGCTAGAAATGGCGATATGTGTAAACCGAGCCCTGGGTATCCTGCTCTGCCTTTGAGAAAATGAAAGATCAGATGGGCTGATCTGGAATCCTTATGAGGTCATAAGGAGCAAGGTTACCTCCCCTTTCTCTGCTTTGCCCTCCCAGAGAATTTGGCCCACCCATGAGAGAGAGAGACATCATGGCTTTCAAACGAGCAAAGTGGCAGTTGGTCAAGGCCACTTGGCACGTTCTGTAAACAGCAGTGAACTGTTAGTTAAGAAAGACATTCTATAAACTACATGTAGGAAAGTGCAGAGGTAAAATACAGCAACAACAAGAGTTGGATTTCAAGTTTAGGAATGGAATGAAAACATATGGAGGTTTGTGATCTTGCCTTGGAAAACAGTGATTGTGGTGCTTTTGATGGAGCGCTGTGATGTGCTGCAGTTTGACTGTGTTTGAAAGCCATCTTTTCTCCGAGGTGGACATGTGACAGCAGGTGGGCAACCACACAAGAGCAACAGGCGCTAAAAGGAAATGGGCTTTGAGGTTGTCATGGTAATGAGAGCGTTATGACCCAAACAGTCTCAGGGCTATTACCCCAACCCACGCTGCCCGTCTCCTGACCCCCCCACCACCTCCCTTCACACTTGCTGTGGTGTGGGTGCTTGAGTTAAGGTCAACTGGACTTTTTTGAATTTCTGCCATCACACCCACCCACCATGCTGTTTGTGTGTCCTTTTTTTCTTTAAAGTCACACATAGACACACAGACAATGGTCCAAGGTGCTCTGTCTCACACAGGACAGGAAATAAGTGTTTATGTGGACGAGGCGCCCCTTCCTGTGCGTTCCCGGAGGGCCACCACCCCCCTAATCCAGGCTCAATGTGAGCTTCTGGATTTCACCTACCCTCAAAAACCCTAACTCTGGATATAATGCTCTCTGAAAGCTCTCTTTCTCTTCCCTTCATGCTTCTCTCACACTGAATCTCTCTCTTTTTTAATCCTCGATGTGTCACTCCCTCCTCTCTGCTTTTGCTGGCTGTGGAAAACAATGGAGTTTTGTTGGTGGATTTCACCTTTATTGGCACTTTCACATTCATTTTTTCTCCAGATGACCCATGTGTTCACATTAGGTTTTTCATCTGGCAGCACAGGGCTCCAGATCTGCAGTATAGGTCACTGGTTAAGTAGACAAAACTGTGTATCACAGCCAAACAGAGACGCAGGAGAACCAGGAGAGGCTGTTTAGACCTGTGAGATATTGCCTTATTACCATTGCATTCTGTGTGTGTGTGTGTGTGTGTGTGTGTGTGTGTGTGTGTGTGTGTGAGAGTGTGTGTGTGTGTGTAAGCGCGCACGCGTGTGTGTGTGGCGTATGGACAAGGCTCTGGTCTGTGCTCCCTGTTTGCTTAAGGTGGCATGAGTCAGCTTGACTCAAAAACAGGAGCCTGTTTTCGTGTGGCCTGCCAACTGCTGACATTTAGCTAGCTTACTCTCACACATTCACAAACACACACACACACACACACACACACACACACACACACACACACACACACACACACACACACACACACACACACACACAAACTTAGCCGCAAGTCAACATCACTCAGAGCAAAACTGCCCGTTGACTCCCCATCGACTCAATGCTCATTTTCTGAGCTCATGTTTCCACCAAAAGTAATAACAAGTAAATAACTTCTGTTTAGATTCACATTTTTCATATGGAACCAGGATTTTCAAGTACCAAAGTAAAGAGTATGGTCAGAATGAGACTTACCGAAGGTGTGAGACGTAAATATAGGTGGCTTGATGCTGAAAATGGGAATTCATTTTGATGGTGAAACTTATATGATGAGTTAAAGGTGCATTTGGTGGCCCAGGCAGGATGGGAGAGAGCTGAGAGATTGGGCTGATGTGGGGGTCTGGGATCGGGCATGGGAGGATATGGACGTGTTGGGGGGAAAGTCCACTCCCCTCTTCCCCAGTGCCCCTCTGAGCCACGTTGCTGCGGTTATGAGCAGCCAGAGGGGTTTGGTGGAGGGCCAGAAGTTGCATAATCGTGCCCTTAAACCAGTGGGGTGCCTCACCTCTCCTTTCCTCTTTGTCTCTCTCTTCTGTTTAGTATTTGTCACCTCAGCTTTTAATATCTTCCTGTTGTAACATTTCTATCACCAGCCATTCCTTTTTATCTTTTCACTTTATCCATGATAATTATACATATCCTATTCTATTCATCTCCATGTCAGATGAAGCAGTCATGAGCCTACATTACTTATTACTCTGAGGGTTGACTGTTTCATTAAAGGTAATTTTATCTTACGATGATTCATTAATGTCATTACAGTAACAACAACTCAAGATTGCAATTAGAGGAAAGAAAATCATAAATGTGAGGCAGTGAAAAATTATTATTATTAATAATACAAAAAAAGTTTCACAAAAATAAATCAATGCCTACAAATAAATAAACAAGGCAAGGCAACTTTATACAAATAATATGGGAACTGAGGTATAGAGACTGACAAAAATAAGTGAGAGCCTTAATTGATCAATGATGTAGGCCTAATGCACCACTTGGCCAGCACTCAGCAAGTGGCCCAAATCAAACACACCCACCTCCTGTGACTAACAGGTGCAATCTGGTTGTAGCTAACATGCTAATGCTAAAAAGCATATGGTAGATTCCCCAGGTGACTTCTGTGTTCACTGAGGAACGTTTACACCAGTGAGGTGTATGAGGCCTTTCTGCGGTTAGTGACAATAACCCCTGATGTGACTGCAGAGCCTCATTCAGCTCGAAATGTTTGAAATCTTTGAGGAGCGCAGTGACAGAGAGGCACAGTGGATTGGTTATATTATCTGGTTATATTATGCTCTAAGATAGCTGATACCTTGAACCTGACTACACCATGCTCAAGACTCACAGAATGATGTTCATACAGGTGGGGTGAGTAGGCTACAAAAAGAAACTAATTGACTATTGTAACTCACTGTACAGAGGAGGACGTCAATAAGGTTATGTTGCGTAAAACGTAGCGTCGTGTGTGTGCGTGCACTACGTGGTGAAACGTTGCTTGAGGTGTGTTCGTGGCTGCAGCCGCTGTGGAGTTTATACATCTCTGTGTTGTCTGTCCTGTTGAATTTATAAGATGTGGCAGGATATTTATTTTAAGCTGCAGTTTAATACTTGTAGCACGCGCCATAGTCTCTGATTATTGTTTAATTGTCTGAGTTTGTCCTCTTTTCTATAATAGATAATCAGTTAGGCTAAGCACATGCTGCAAAGTGTTGTCTGTAGAAATTGAATTTATTGTTAGTTTGGACAGCAGGGCACCTCTGGATTAATTGAGTAAACCTTCAAAGTCTTATCAAGGTTGTATATAGCATCAGTTTTAACCCCATTTTAATGACTTCCTCTTGCTTCAGTATGTCACTCCATTTGGCTGTGGGTTATCACCAAGCTTCTTGGTTGAATGTGAGAACAAGCTAAGCAAATTAGCAATGATTAATTATCCATTATTCAAATAAATTCTAATGTCAGTATCATGAGTTTTAGTGTTTTAACAAGGCCTTGGGTGAGTCATCAGTCCAAAAATACAAGACATAAAGCAGCAGCCAAACCGGAGGAATACTCCTCACTAGTGGAGAGCCAACTTTTAGGCAGTGCTTTATTGTCGTAGTGCCAGCACTGGGTATCGGGCATGTCCCACCCACACAGATGAAAGCCTACTCTTAAGTGGCAGTGTCTGCTCTGTATGCACCTCGCCTGTCTGACAGGAGCTCTACACTAAGAGAGAGAGAGGAGTGCCAACACTGTCATGGAGCTGATTGGTGTGTGTGTGCGTGTGTGTTTGCTAACATGGCATTCATTGTGTATTCAGTCAGCAGTTATAGCTCCCCATTTTTTCAATTTCTCCCTTTTTATTGTTTGCCTTTCTCTCCCTTTATGCTGAATTCACAAGCAGCTGGGATGGATAAAGCATTTTAATGATCCCTAACTCGGCCTTTAAGTTGAGGCAAGGGTAAAGTGTGGTTGAAATTTTGCACGAGTGGTTGTGGCCGGTGGAGTGGGAATGGGTTATTACCCCAAATCCTCCAGTTATGTACGTTCACTGTCCCTGCCCTGCACTCTGCAGTCTCTTTCATTCAGTGCTTCATTGCCTGGTTTTCTGAAACTCCGCAGTGATAATATTTGAACCACGTGATATATAGATAAATGTTACCTGTAACTTGGTACGCTCAAAAATGTTTCCTTTATTGTTTTTTCATATTGTTTGAGACTCTGATACAGATGCAAATAAACCTCAGGCGGTCTTAGCCTCAACTTATGCTGGTAAATGGACCAAACTGACCCCAGATCAGCACCTCAGATTGATCAGGTAATGCATGCTGCATGGCACCTATGCATTGCCATTATATCCAATTACTTTACTCTGTCTAGAGTGAGATCTTTCAGGTGATTCATCAGTCATCAGTCATTCATTATCTAACGAATGCTCTCACAGCAGAGGGATCTACCTCACACTGGATTCATCTATCTGTCATTGTTCTATAAGGAAGATATATGGTCATTGTTCAACAGAGCAGGGATGAAGTAAGGGGGTGGGTTTGTATTGTACTGGACATAGACATTTGTATTGAGAACATCACTCCAAGATCATATTGGGAGTCTTTCTGTCCTATAAGGAGATATTTAGCACAAATCCTTACTTTTTAAGAGCTCCAGCTGCTTAAGAAAGATTTTTCTTGTCTCATCTCTCTCACACTAACTGACGTCAAGACGCATATCAGATGGTCTGGGATACTTTTTAGGGCTCACACATGCAAATGGTCATCTATCCTCCGCCTAGGCTGTGTTCCACCCACTTTCACTGCTCAGGCCTACTGCTCTGCTGCTGCTTCCGTGAGACCAAAGCAGAAAATGTCTCAGTCCTGCCAACTCTTGTGTGTATGTGTGTTTGCGTGAGTGTGCATGTGTGGGAGTGTGTATTCCATGGAAGCTCACTGGCCTGTGGTTCCCTCAGTAGTCCTGCAGCGGCAGTAACTCAATACGGTACACACACATTTTTGTTGCTGATCCAAGCTTGTCTGCTTGCCATGATTTTGGTTCAGTTCAACTTGTTGTAAAACACTGCTGTGCTCTGTTAAAGAGGAGAACATGTAATCAACATCTAATGAACACAGTGTGGTCATATGCCCTTTTAATGAAGTTGATTTGTTGATGTGGACTTTGATTTAGCATTTTTTAATGGCGTAAAATCATATTTAAATACAGTGTTTTTATCTCTGTTGTGTTTCAGAAAAGTAGAGCTGAAAATATTATCTGAACACCAGCTAATCTCCACAACTCTATTCCAGAAGTTAGTGTGATGCCAATGTTTCTTTCTTTCTTTCTTTTTGCCCACCTCCCTCTTCATAGCCTCTCATGTAGGAAGAAAAGATGTTTCTTTGTAAGGATTCACTGCCACTAGTTCCACTGACTCACACAGCTGCCCTGATAGAGCTCTCCTCCCTCTGATATACAGCCAGTCTTGGTATAATAGGTTCCTAGTTGTTTTCCACAGTTATTTAATGGACTGAACACTAAGATGTTTCAACTGTTTTAACTCTGACATTTAGAGAAACATGATGCGACAGGATGTGATGTATGCAATTACCAAGTGATAGTGATAACTTTGTTTAACACACAGTGGTTAAAAGCAAGAATAGCATCAGACTCCACCCTTAAAGCATTAATGGCCAATTAAGTTATGGCCCAATTTCTAACCAAAGTCTTATTAAAATAACTGTGGTTAAGTCTCTGTGCATAAGCATGTGAGCCTAAATATTACTGGCGAATGTGAAGGTGCTGAGGTGTTATGTGAAAACACGTTATTCCAGAATAAGAGCTGGCATGTGAAACCAGATTGTGTTTGGTGCTTCAGTTTTCAGTGTATACAGCTGATCTGTTGATGTATGGCGCAAACCTGTAACAACTATAACTTTGGACCTTACAGTATACTGTATATTAACCAAAATGTAACCAACTTTCAAAGAACTCTACATGCTGCAGGCACATGAGCCACAGAAACAGATTATGGTCTCCCTGAGAGAAAAGATTTTGCTATGTGATTTAGGTTAGATTGAAAACAAAGTCCATTTTATGCTTCATTGCTCCTTTGATGATTTTAGAACTTTACACTTCAGAAAAATGTCCTCCCTCTCTGCAGAATTTTTCCGGTTGGATGATTATAAAAGACTTAAACAGTATTTTAGAAAGCGAACTTTTTTTGTGACAGAATTCATTTGTAGAGCTTGAGAGGCGGCAAAGTGTTTTGATTCACAATGAAGAGTTTTGTGTAATAATTCATTTTTTTTTTTTTTTTTTTTTACCTTCGCAGTCTGGTGTGTGGCACTTCTATGTGCATGACATTAAAATAATCAATTAAGTAATCAGTATGTAAACTTTGAGACAAATTAATGTGTTTTCATGAGTTTCATGTGTGATTGAGAACTAATGAGTTTATATAAAGGCCATTGTTTGAGAGCCGCTGGCTGAAAGAAAAAAGTAGAATCATATTCAAGTTTGCACTAGAATGTAGTGTTCTTTTCTCTGTCTGGCAATGTCACATTCTCACACACTAACAGCTACCATAATTGTCATTCAGAATTATCACAAATTATGTTGCCAAAGCGCTGATATAAAAGGCACCGATTGAAATGGATTACAAAGGATGCAGAATTGTTGAAATTGTAATAGAGGTCCCCTGAGAACACTTCAACAATAACCCCTATTGATGTAGCCACACATGAAGGTTACATGGGTGTCGCCTCATACAATAGTCACATCAGAAAAGCATCAGGCATATTGTATGAGTTCTGTGTATGTTGTGGCATTCATTTGACCCAAAATTAATAATAAATTTAGTATTTCCTTCTCTAGATGTCTTAGTGACTTCAGTGGAGGAGGGTAGAGCTGTGTTTAGTGGGAGCCAAGGGCGAGCGGCTTGTCATGTCAGGGGTATTAATTTATGATTTCCATCCCAGCTTCTGACCTCTTCACCTCCATTAGAATGCAGCCTTTGTAATTTCATGGTTAATATTCAATAGCCACTTGTCCCCTGCGCCTGCTTTGTGCATGTGAAATTTCTGGAGGGGGTGTGGATCATTTTTGATTTGTTGAGTTTGTGTATGTGTTTTTGCGCATGTGTGCGTACATGGAAAAGGAAATAAGGGTTGACTACAACATGGCTTCCTGCAAAACACTTGCAGTTGTCCATAGCGTTGTCCTCTATGTCTCTACTCTCTCTCTCTCACACACACACACACACACACACACACACACACACACACACACACACACACATAAGAATGCAGGCCCACGCACAGAAACATACAGTAGCTGACCCCTTTACAGGCCTTTGCCTTTAGAGCCAAATCTGGATCCTACTATCAGTGAATTCTACACGCAGTCTACAAGAAGCCAATATGTCACACCCAGGGGACCGCACACACATGTATACACAAGTACGCATGCACAAAAACACAGAAGACAGGAATTGTTTTCATTAGACCATAGATTGTAAACTGTTGCAATGGCGACATCACCCATTGGTTTGTGGACTGCCGTTTTGAAGCCTTGAGTTTGCATTTTGGCCGTCACCTTCTTGGTATTTTGGAGCCAGAAGTGACCATATTTGGTAAAAATGGTGGAGCTAGGGAGGATGACGCGAAGCAAGTTGTTTATGGTTTATGGTACTGGCTAAGCTAAATGCTAAAGGGGGAAAGTCGCCGATTTTCAACCCTTCTGACTTGAGTCATCCAGTGGAGATTTATTGGCGAGTAAACGCGGACCTCTGGATACTGGCGCCGTTTATCTGCATGTACGGCAGTACAGAAAATCAGCAATCTTTACCTTAAGTTACCAGCTAACACTGGCACTAGCTAGCTAGCTTGGTAGGCAGAATGCTGAACAAGACATTTTGAGGTGACCAAAATGTTCCAATTAACTTTGATGAAGTGAAAACATACAGTGAGAGGGTCAGAAATTAATATGAAAACATGGACAACACCAAAAAACTAGTTCATGGCTATTTTATTGAACACAGTGCCATAGTTAGCATTGCTAAGCCTCCGTCCTGATTGACAGGTCAGTGTGTAGCCACACCCCTAAAGCCCTGCTTTATCATCTATTTTAAAATAAATGGGACCATAATTTACTAAATGAACATCATGCTTTATTGAAGAAGACTTGAAACTAGTAATTGAGACCCTAAACCCATTATGAAAATGTACAAATCAAGTGAGAAGTAAGGTCAATTTCTCATAGACTTCAATAGAAACAGACTTCTTTTTCGAGCCAGTGGAGTCGCCCCCTGCTGGAAGTTTGATAGAAGGCAAGTTTAAGGCAGTTCGGCATTGCTTTTACTTTTCAGGCCTGGAAGTTGCACTTGCATTAGACCTAAGTGCTGGCCACTTTCAAGATAGAAAGAGAATGAAAATGGAGGAAAGATTAAGGCAGAAAAAGAATAAAATCTCAAACAGTAAAAGTCCCCTGCCTTTCTCCACACATTGATGTATTGGCCCAAACACACATTCCTACTGAACGACTTTGGCAAGCCATTAAAAAAACACATTAAAGGGCTCTGTTCTGCATGAGCTCAGTTGTTGCTCTGTTTTCTCCCTTTTCCCCCAATTTCTCTCTGCTCTGCTCAGAGACAGCTAATCTGGTGGGGTATGGGAAAATCTGCAGATGCTAATAGATGATTGTGACAATATACTAATGAAGATATAATAAAACACAGCAGGGAAAAGATGAGCACCAACAATGTTCAAAATGGGAGAAATTGACCTCAATATAGTTCCACTGCGTCTACCACATGGTCACTTTATTAAACACTGCACATGTTGCACATGTTAGACATACACTCTAATGGCTGCTTCAGCAACATTTTATCCTAATTCTATGTTGCTTAGTTTGTTTTATATATTTATTATATTATATAATTTGTCTGACATCCCCCCACAGCTAAGATGAGCTCAAATACTTAATCGATTCAATCCTTCAATTGTTTTGATAGTATTATAGATGTTATTTATCAGTATTAATTATAGTAAAGTGAATTGAAAAATGTTTTGGTCAAGTTTGCATTCATACTTTCAAGTTACCACTTGGAGTGGCAGACATTTGAACTGGCTATCCTTTACCTTAAGCTAATTATTTCAACTTTTATTCTGTTTATCATTAGTTTTGGCAATTTACTATTTAAACTTCTCTGCTTGCATGTGGTGTTAAATGTGTAACAACTAACCAGTGGTGATATATAACTAAATACATTTAGTCAATACTGCACTTAAATACAATTTTGAGGTACTTGCACTTTACTTAAGTATTTCAATTTTATGCTACATATACTTTTCAAAGTCAAATATTGTACTTTTTACTACATTTATCTCGACAGATCAAGATGTAACAAACAAAACAAAATAGAATGCTGTTATAGATTTAACTTAAAGTATATAAAGCATTTAAAATATGCTCCACCTCAACCAGCTATAACATTAAAGTACTTTTTACATGTTAATGCATTAAAGTGCTCATATTATGCTTTTTGGCTTTTTCCCTTTCCTTTATTGTGTTATATATATTTTTGTGCATGTTATAGGTTTACAAATTGAAAAAGCCCAAAGTCCACCCCAAAGGGACATACCCAAACTGCTCCAAACAGCTCTATTGTAGTCCAGCCTTTACTTCTGTGACAAACGTGCATCACTTTGTAACACACGTTATAATGCTCGCCTAGCTGTGGCACGCCCTCATACTCTGCAACTGACTAGCTAGCAGTGCTGACCTAGGTACTACGCATGTGCGACTCGCAACAAAGATGGTACAGAAGTGAGATGTCTCACTCTGTAGCTAAAACAGAGAGCTCAACACACATGGTGAAAAGAGGAGCTGCAGCAATTGAAGGAAACTGATGAGGAGAAGAGATTACCTGCTTAAAAAAGCCTTAAAATCAAACATTGAAAATGATATGCGTCTATTTAAGGATTATTGGAATAAAATAGTGAAAGAACTAAGGACTTTTAAAGCGAACTTTTTTATTGATTTGATAACACAAGCTAAAGGAAATAATCACTTAGTCTGGAAGCACATTGATACTAACATCTCAGAAATGTTATGAAATGAAAATAAACAATGTCTTAACGCAAGAAGAATCAAAGGTAGCTAGTGCTTTTAATAGTTTTTTTAAAGATTCTATTAACGATTTGGTTGTTGTTTTTGGTTATAGAAAAATGGAAACGAAATATGTAGATTCAACTAAACAAGTGCTTCATTAAGTGAGGTCACGGAGCAAGAAGTCCTCAAAATTTTACAAGGACTTAAAAATTCAAAGTCGCAGGATTGTTGTGGTTTAGATTTGTGTACGATTAAAAGGAATGCTGCCACCCTATGTCGACCTATTACTCACCTAATCAATCGATCCATCAGAGAAGCGGTCTTCCCTGACTGTCTAAAAAAGGCAGTGATTACACCTTTGCATAAGGGAGGAGATAAAGCTGAGCTGGCCAACTACAGACCAGTGAGTATCCTACCTGTAATATCAAAGTTAGTTGAGAAAGTAGTGGCCAGACAACTGATGGATCATTTGAATTATGGAGAGTACCCCCTGAATCCACTTCAGTTTGGTTTTAGAAAACATCATTCAACTGAAACGGCACTTTGTTATTTTGTTGAACAACTTAAAGCCGGGTTGGATAAAGGGGGGGTGGTGGGTGCCATATTTTTAGACCTGAAAAGAGCTTTCGACACGGTAAAACATAACATCCTGCTATCTAAATTGTCCAATCATAATATTTCTAACAAGACATTACGATGGTTTAAATCATATTTAGAGAATAGGAAGCACTGCACAAGAATTAAGAGCACTATGTCTTCTTTTTTGGACTGCCCAGTTGGGGTGCCACAAGGCTCCATTCTGGGCCCTCTTTTGTTCAGTGTTTTTATAAATGATCTTCCAGCTATCTGTCCTGACGTTCATGTACAAATGTATGCCGATGACGCGGTGATATATGTCCATGCAAAATCAGGTCAAAAAGCAGCAGCTGTGCTCCAGGGAGCGATGGAAAAAATCTCAGATTGGATGGTACAATCATGCTTGACATTAAATTTTAGTAAAACTGTCAGCATGTTCTTTTCAATAAGGAATAAGTTTCACGATGCGCCGGAAATTGTGGTAAAAGGTACAAGGATTCAGGAAGTTGAGTCGGTCAAGTATTTGGGCGTAGTGTTGGATAGGACACTATCGTTTAAAAAGCATATTTCAAAATTGATAAAAACTGTAAAATTTAATTTATCACAGTTTAGATATATTCGTCCTCAAATGAGCACAGATGCTGCTAAGCTTTATATGCATGCAATGATATTTTCTCATCTTACTTATTGCATCACAAATTGGACTCTTTCAACCAATTCTGCGTTACAGCCGCTTCAAAGCTTGTACAAGCAGGCACTTACAATTTTAGATAAAAAACCTTTTTCATACCATCACTGTAACATTGTGAAGAAATATTAATTATTAACGTTTGACAATTTCGTTGTGTTTTCAAATGTTAGTTTAGTATACAAGATTCTTCATAATTTGGCCCCACAGTCCCTGAGAAAGTTTGTGAAACCTTGTGAAGAGGCAGGTATTAGAACTACGCAAGCCTCTTCTAGAGGAGATTGTTATGTTAACTTTAGGTCCTCTACTTTTGGGCAGAACTGCTTTTCTGTGAAAGCCGCAGGGATGTGGAATTTGTTGCCAGTTGTTGTTCGAGAAATTGTGTTACTTTGCAACAGTTTAAAGTTAACCTCAAGAAGTGGTTGAAAGACGGTCAGATTTGTGATCATTAATACAAAACTGGTAAATTAGGGTACTGTTTAAATTTTAGGTAGGCAATAATAAAATTAAAAAAATTAAAAACACAAAAAAACTGTAACAATTGTACATACTGTAAATATTGACATTGCATGTTGGTTGAGGTGATCCGTGTGTAGGTGCTGTATTTGTATTTTATCTGTATTTTATATTGAATGCAGGAATGCTCATTATCCACTGTATATAACTGCTGTCACTTTGCCTCTGCCCAGGGACTACAGATGAAAATTAGCTTGTAGCTATCTCTGGTCTGTGCAACACATTTATTGTGCAATGTCCCTGTCAAATAAATAAATAAAATAAAATAAAATGTGCAGTACAACAAAAATATGGTGTTTTTTGAAAATTAAACCACATAAACCTATTCTGGTACAACCTCTACAATTATGAACTTGAAAATGAGCATAATATGAGCACTTTAATAATAATGGTCCAGCAATTTAATTATATAAATCTGGCTTATGATACTTTGACTACATTTGACTTATTTCACAATAATACTTTTGTACTGTTACTTAAGGGGAATTTTAAATTCAGGACTTTTACTTGTAATTGAATACTTAAAGTAGCTATGAGGAACTTTTAAATGTTTCTGAAACTGTTTAATTTTCCATCTGATGATCATAAATGACCTGTAACAAACAAGACTATAGTGAAAAGAAGTCTATTTCATCACAGAAAAAATGAAATTAAACAACCAAAAGCTAAAAGGGAGACAGACAGATGACGGGCGAAAACCCGAGTCAACTTCGGTCGAGCTTTCAACAGATGGAGACAATTACGGGATTCTAAATGATTCAAAACTTGTCCTGAATTTGCCCACTTCCTCCTAGACAGCTATATAATATGTCTATTTCATTCATAAAATAACTTAACAATGCAGTTATACGTCAGTAGCCTACATGAAATTATGTCCCCATTCCATTTATCGCCCAGTTTTTATTTCTTTTCAGTCCATGTTTGTGTAAGCCTACTATTTTCTTTTTCTCCTGTACTTGAGTAAAGCGTCCTTGGGTTTCATGAAAGGTGCTATACTGTATAAACGGCTTGCATCGCCTCTGCGGTCCATCGGGTGCGACTTGCGCCAGGGGGGCTTGAACCCCGTTCATAACGTTCTTGCGGTTCTAGTTTATTATTACGTTGTTTGCTACAACAAACTCTTGCTAATGCTTTGGTTCGTGACAGCTAGAAAACATCTTCACGACAGTAGGTATGGTAAAAACACTACCGCTTTTGTCTAAAGGGGCCGCTGGAATCAACACAAACTGCTTTAATACAGTGTCGTATTTACTTAAGTAAATTATTTGAATACTTCTTCCACCACTGCAACTAACTCATGTTTGTGAAAGTATGCACTGTGCAGTAAGCCTTTTGACTGTTGAATTGAAGTTTGAATCTATGTATAGGAATTAGTTAAAGACATTTTATCCAAACTTAAATCAAGTGAAAAGCATTTCATGAATGGGGGTAAAGGAAGGACAATTAAAGAGTTGCCATGAAAACTGATCTTTCAAGCTCACCCTTAGTAAATACATTTGAATTTGTGTACACAGAAAACATAGAAGATACTGCAGATGCATTTGAGAAGAATGTGATAATAATTTATTAGACACATTCTTCACATGTATTCCTTCCTTGTTTGTAGTGAATACATTTCTTGCCTTCCTAATATATATGTAAGTGTGCCAAGGTCAAATGTTTAAATATAGTATATGCTCTATCTTGAATTTTGGTAATTCAACACTATCCAGGTGATGAATAAGCAAATCTTTGTTATTAAATTAATTTCATAGCATTGCTACATAGACATTTTTTAAGACTGCAGTACACAAGAAGTATTTATGTAACCATAATGTAATAAGGCCATAATGTAATATGCTTGGAGCCTATGTGAAAATGAAGAAAGAATGATACATGTAGCCTGGAGTTCACATTGTTTATTCAGAATTAAACTAAGAGATTGTAATGTGACTTCCAGGACAGCAATTTAAATTGACATAAAATGGGGGTAGTGTAAACAAAATGACATTATAGTGGACTAACAGTCTAGTAACAATTTAGCTGGGCTAGAATAACTTTCATAATACTAGCAGATGTGGTCAGCCCTTTAAATCAATATCCAAATTACATCTCATAATAAGATAATAAATCCATGAAAGTCAACAGTTAGAAATTTCTGTAGTCAAAAGAACTCTAGCGAAAACACTGATAATACAACATTGAAAGTTACCTTGTTTTCTTCCAGTATTACTGTAATAGCTTGACTGAGTGCAAGGGACATTTTTAAATATGATATAATGAACTATAAGACACAAGATCAAATTCATATCTACAAAACATCTCTGCAATCCAGAGACGCGTTCTCCATCTCCAGACCAACCAATCAGTGTTTTCTATCCCTCCAGACTGCCTCCATTCTCAGCATAAATATAAAGTAATATTTAATGATCAAGTCATAAAATATTATTCCAACATCATTAAATAAAACCTAAATGATGTGTTCACTGTTTTTCAAGCCAGACTTTATTAAAATGTTGTTTCACATGATTTATGTTGCATAGCACAACTGAGCTGTAGCATTGACAGACTTACCACTCTGCTGCACCTTCTCACTGCACTTTACAGTCCAACAGGACCGCTTCAAAAACCCTGGTGAAGCTACATTTGGAAACCAAGAACCTCACAGGAGGTTCAGACATGTTTATATGATATACTGCCAAAAAAAGAAGAGTTGCAAAGTCATGCTGTCTGTCACAGGTAAGATTTTGTTGACTTTATTCCTCCAGTTACATATGTGCTGGAAACAGGAATTTGAGCAAACTTAAAATCAATTCAACATAATGGAAAGCAACATTAGTGAGAATCTGCAGCTGAGTAAGAATCTTGAAACTTGAGCTACAGTGAGTGATGCTGTGGTTATGCACAGTCATAAATGATAGGTAACAACATCATATTCCTGCTCGCCTTAACAGTGTTAACTGTTTATTTTTACACTGTGGGCTAACCATTGTCAACAATGGAGGCCAAGTTATGCTAACATTAGCTTGTTGACTGTGAAGCTAACTTAAATTTGTAGGTTCTTTTTTATTATTTGTAATGATTGACCTATGTTGTTAACAAACCAGTGTTTTTATTTTGTATGGGTATACTCGTATGGGTTAGCCTTTCACACCCCCCAGATATTTATTACGGTCCACCCCTATTCTTTTTGTGACAAGGATGGTCTGGTGATAGAGAACATGTCCCTAGATGAAAGCAACATTGTCAGAATCTGCACCTGGAATATGTTGTAAATCCAAACAAAATAAAATTGTTAACATGTCTAATACACATGATCCAGTTCTCCCTTCATAAATCACTTTGTACTGTAAAGAAATTACATTGTTTTCCAGGGCTCGCCAGGATTTTGTCTCAGTTGAGTTGGAACGTGTCAAAATTTAAAACCCATTCATTCTGATATATAAACAGACATGATGAGTTATCAGGTTGATTTACAGCCTTAGTGTATATTCTTAATCAACAGTGTTATATTTCAGCCCTTAAAATAGGGTTTAATAAACCACAGCCACATTAGCATAGCAAAGACCATTCAATGTACAAGTAATTTTAGGTCTCGAAACTAAGGTCCAGTAAGAGGAAAACTCTTTGGTATTTCCTAGAAAAAAGGATTGCACAAACAGTATTTGATCAGAGAGGAGAGAGATTTGTATCAAGTCATTTTAAAATGCACAACAGATCTAGGGTACATTTCAAGAGGTATTGGGTTGGAGAAGGTATGCATCTGAGCATACCAGAGTGTTATCAAAAGCGTACCATTCATACTACGAGCATATGGATCTAACTTAGCATAATGTCGTGAGATTTTCACTCAAGGAATTAAATTAGATGTTGAGCATAACTGCTTTACAGAGAGCCCGGCAAAACCCCATTACACAGAAATGTGATTTTCACATTAGAGGAGAAATGCAAATATCTTAACTAAAATCTACAAATCAAGGATTAATAGAGATTTGGTAAAGGCAAGGAATCTACATGAAAATTCAGGCCTGAAGCTAAGCCAAGGCCATTTGTTCACATCGCAAGAACAACAAAGAATAATGAAACATATTAAAAAAGAGATGATGCATTCCAATCCTCCACCAGTCCTTTACAAGCTCTGACCATTCAGATGAGGACGAATTCACTGAATACAGAAAAAAAAAACAATATAAAAGTAAACAAGATGTGAAACATTAAACGAGGAGAGACCTTTTGATTAACAAATCTCTCCCTTCACATGTTAGAGTAGAGAATGTGTCCATGGCCGATGCTGTCAACCATTCGCTCTGATGTCCATCACTTACAGTACTCATTTAATGGGCCCATCTTCAGGCTGATGCACGACGCTCTCATGATTCTTCTCTGAATAAGTCCGATAAGTGAGATGCATATTAACAAAAGAAATTTGTCTGTAATATTGCCACAAGCCACCATTAATGTTTTCTCTAGTGTGTGTGTGTGTGTGTGTGTGTGTGTGTGTGTGTGTGTGTGTGTGTGTGTGTGTGTGTGTGTGTGTGTGTGTGTCACAAAGGCCACTGTATCAAACTGGAAGACTTTAACCTTGCCAAGGACAGGAGGACACTACATTTCTACTAAGATCTGAGCGTCCATTTTCCCATTATGCTGCTGCTCTTATCTACAGAAACACTAAAATCCGGTTAAATGGAGCCATTTTCTCATTTGCCTTTGGAGGTCATTTTTCATGCTTGGAGAACTCCGGTTATTTAGATGGCACAAGGGGCTCCATTGTAGTAATAGCTTGTACTGTGCAGGTCCAGAGGACCGATCTGCACAGCCTGGCAGACCGACACTCGTGGACCACAGCTGGAACTGACTCTGCACCATACATCCAGCTGTGTAGCAATGGACCAACAGCAAAGACAAGGCAGGGAAGCTACTGTCTCATTGTTGGATCAATAAAGTAGGAGGAAGAATTCACCAGTGACTGCTCTCAACATCTTTTTCTTGGCAAACCTTGTAAGAAACAATGGACATATAGTGGAGCCAATTACGCCAGCCAATATAGTGTAAACCATAGAGCCCAGGCAACAAAGACAAAGGTGTAGTGCTTCTCAGCCCTAAAAAAACACTGGTCAAAGTTGTTCCTAGGCCTGTGGGAGTGTGTAGCAGACATCTACTTTGGTGGTGGTGGCCGGGGCCCTCAGGAGGAGAAGCAAAGGCTGCAGCACTCCATGCAAATCTCCAGGCAGTCTGCAGACTCACAGCAGGCGTCGATGATGCCACAGTCCATGTCACAGGGCAGGTCACAGTCGCCACACTCCTCCGACGCACAGCAGCAGCAGAAACACGAGTCGTCCCCTGCGCAGGAGCCGCAGGTGGCACAGTCCAGCACGATGTTACACAGAGTTAGGAACTCACAAAATAGGCAGGCCAGAATACAGTGAACACAGCAGTCTGGAGAGAAAGAGAGACAGACAGAGTTAACCTTCACCATTCACAATTATTTTCTTATGTAACTAGTTTATATTCTAATCAGCTTTGCTTCTTTTCTCTTTCTCCTTTATTCAGTATTTTCCTTCTCTATATGCTTTGGCAACATAAACGTATTTACATGTCATGCCACTAAACCAATTTGAAATTTTAAAAGATTTAAGTTTTTGAGTTTGTCAGAAAATGTTTGGTAGGGCAGTCACAAAACATTTTTCTTTCGTGTCTTTCGTGTCAGGCCAGAGACTAAGGACTGCCAATGTCCTGGTGGCATCAGCACACTGACTTGGCATCAGCACACATTTGGAAATAAGTCTGTTATCTTTACCTCTCTGCTAAACCACAGAGCCACTCTTCTCTTGGTTGAGCTCTCGGTATCAGTATTTAAGACAGTTCTTGTAAGTTTTAGTGAAAAGAGAAAGTGGCCTTTTTCACATTGTAACAGTAACCCTGAGTTGAAAAAGATAAATACCGTACTATTTGCAGTTTGCCATGGATCTAGCCCACTTACTTCTAAAGTAACAAAAGTTGAAACAACCACTTAACAGGCCAAGAGGTGGTGGAACAAAGCAGGAGTGGTTAAAGGAACAATGAAGTTAATGAGATCTTTTCCAGTTTGATGAATTTCTCCTTTGGTTTTTGACCATTTTTCAGTTGGCATTTGCACTTGGTAAATATTTATTAATCTTGCATTGCCAGATTTCTGCTGTGCTGTGTCAGCAATGGAGTATGGTTTGACTACACTGCCTATCTATTCTGAGATAGAGGGAAAAAAACAATCACAACTATCCTAGGTGGTGATAAGCCCCGGTAGTGAATATAGCAACAGGGGAGAGACATCCAGCGTCTGATGTCCGGCTTTATCTCAACAATGTACCATTGAGCCAGACTAAAGATTGATACATGCAATTCATTTTGCATAGTGGGTTCAATACTGAACTCTGTTGCTGCCTTTGCTTTATATTCTAAATGTCAATGCTAATTTATGGCAAAACCTTACAAAAAAAGAAGTGATTTCTATTCTCTACTCTGACCAGATGTGGAATCAAACTTTAATGTTAACCTTGCTAGATACCCCCCCATTAGTTTCTGTATCTCACCATCCTGTGCCTCTGTAGGAATCTGAGAGCTGTTACTCTTGGAGCTGCTCTTGCTCCTCTTGCTGCTCTGGGAGGTGATGGAGGGGTTGGACTGCAATTTCTTGGTCTGTTTGGGTCCTGCTGAAGAGGACGAGGAGGTGGATGATCCGCCTCTCGGGAGCGAGCCCAGCTTAGGATGCCCATGAGGGCCCCCGTTCCTGACCCCGTTGGACTGGAGGGCGTGTGTGTGATGCGGACAGTGCGTGTGAGGGGAGTGTGTGTGTGCGTGGTGCTTGGCTCCGTTGCGTAGTTGGCTGCTGGGCTGTGTCCGACATGGCTGGGTGTGGTGGATGGGTGTGGATCTGGCTGCTGGTTGAGCTGGGGAGGGACACAAGTACATTAATTTACAATAGGCTGTAGACAATAAGCATTTTGAAATGAATACAAATTCAAAGCAATCCACTTCAGATCAGTGGTTGCTGTTAGATGTTCCTGTTGCTGTGTTCACGTCATATAAATGACAAAATAAACTCCACCATTAAGGTAGTATTTATTGTGTTGAATTGTAATATAGTGTACAGCTATTCCTGTTTTTATCCTATGAGAACAGATTATGAGGACCGTGACTGACAGTGTTCTAACATTTTGACTGAAAGTTCTCATTGTCAAGGAATTTATTAATTATTCTATACAATTAATGATTAATCAATTAACAAAATTGTTGATGATTAATTGAGTAATCAAATTTAGCACTTGTTTTGTTGTACTCATCTGAGCACTGTTATGTTGTTTCTGGTAAAGATGGATCATATGTGTAAGATGAGTCACTTATTGTTATTATTATTATTAAATGATAAGTGTTCACATATTTTGAAGTCTGTTTTAAAACACTACTTAGTTGTCCACATGTTATACATTGAAAGCACTGCTGATTGATTTAAAAAGAAATCCCTTTCAAAAGCAGTTTTAATAAATGAATAAATTAAAGTTCAGCTGAAGCTAAAATCAGCAGTCTGAGTCAGTCAAATAAAATGGGCATCTTCCAAAGTTACTGTTTTCTTACTACCAAATTCTGTCTGTGTTTCCTTGCTGAGCCGCAGTGCAGGGACAGAAAGAGGGAATTTTGAACAAAATAAGACTGTAACTTTTAATCTGCTTGATTTGTCTAACTCAGACTGCAGATATTAGCTTTGGCTGAACTTTGGAATACATTTTAGTGGATTTAGTGGATTTTATGATTTTGCCAGTATAGACAGGAGGAACTAATACATTGACCAACAGTGCTTTCAATGTACATATAGGCGTGAGTATTGTTGTAAGTCAGAAAAAATGTGATCCTTAAAGCATTTAATAAAACTCTATTAATGGGATTGAAATATGCATTAACTGTGTGAGCAGGCTCGCCAAGATAAGTGTGTTATGCAGCTGATCACTGTACAGCTCTGAGGGCCGGGCCCCTCTCAGTTTGTATGCGTGCAGACTTGTGCTGATGCAGCGTCATGAGGGGGAGGCTCTGGGAAAGTCCAAAAGGGAGTCCAAATACAAAGCCCACCCGAAAGGCAATAGCTCACTGGAAGAGCTATGTATTTACTAAACTGACCCCTGATCCTACTTGTCTAGACTCTTACACAACTAAAAAGAGACAGCGTGCAGCATAAATGAGAAGAGTGTGAGGGAGGAAGAGAAGAGTGTTTGTCTCTGTGCAAACCTATTTGAATCTTTCAGTACCGGAGTTACGGAAAAATGCAGTTTTGATTCAACATAAGAGTATCTACAATCACTTGAGAGCATGCACATTTTGTTAATCTTGGCTCAGTATACCACTTGGTATATTTTACCTCCAAGTGCTATTGAGTACTAACTACCCAGCTAGAGAGATGGGGGCAGAAAAGCACCTTCACTGCCAAATCAAACACACACCCTGAAAAGAAGAATAAAATGGAGGCCTGGTTTTTATATATTATGGTAGTATTTAATACCATCCTATTGAGGCCTTAAATATTTACTTGACCTGAAAGCATCTGGTGTCGAGAGGTGTGGTTAGAATTAACAGGGCAGTGTAAAGTACAATGGGACCCACAGAAAAATCAAAGCAAACGCCATACTTCTTAGATGCACACACACAGTTGCACTGGGAGGCAAACAGAGTGTGGTCCTGAGCTCTAACTATGAAACACGACTGGCAATAAAAGCGTCTGTTCGATAACCGCTCTGAGACAGATAACCCATCCAGGCCTGTTTTGATTGGCTGACGGCCGTGGTCACACAACCAATCCAGTGTTATTAAAGATACTTTCATTCCGCGTTTTCTAACTTTGCTCCAGATGTTTGGCAGGCTGCATGGCCAGTATGTGTGTGTAGGCGTGCATGCATGTGCAGGGCTAGTGAGAAGGAGCCATACTTTCTCCTCTAAAGTATGTCAAAAGTCAATACCTGCTGCTCTCCTGTGTTATGTCTCACTCTCTTCCTCCCTCACTTCATCTCCTCCCTTTCTGTCTCTTTCTTATTGCTGCCTTTTCGCCTTTTGCACAATTCTGTATTTTAACACTCTGAGCTGGCCAAGATGTAGGTCGGTAAGTGAAGAAGGAGATTTAAAAGAGGGGAGTGAAGCTGTGCACAATTTTTCAGTATTCCCTCTACGTCTGTATTGTCAAGGGGATTGTGAGTTGTTGAAAAATTCATACATTTTGTGAGGTTGTGTGTGTGTGTGTGTGTGTGTGTGTGTGTGTGTGTGTGTGTGTGTGTGTGTGTGTGTGTGTGTGTGTGTGTGTGTGTGTGTGTGTGTGTGTGTGTGTGTGTGTGTGTGTGTGTGAGAGAGACAATACAGTACATAGGCGGATCTGGCAAGCAAACAGACAGACAGAGAGAGAGACTGGGAGTCAGGACTGTCTCCAAACAGAGCTTGAGGTTAGGCCCACTCACACAGAAATATATGCATGCAAGAACACGTATGCACACACACACACACACACACACACACACACACACACACACACACACACACACACACACACACACACACACACACACACACACACACACACACACACACAAAAACAAGGCCCCTTTGTCTGAGATCAAGAAAGTAATGGAGAAAGATGGAGTGAGAAAGAGAGAAAACAAAGTTAAAGAAATGGGTTGCTGCTTGTGCATATTTGGGCCAGGACGATGCATGGGTGTGACTCATAAACGCAATGATTCAGCAGTGGGAGCTAGTTAAAAATAACAGCAAATAAAAAAAGCCAAATGACTGTGGGATTAACATGATGAGACTGGGAAACCTCCGAGTGTGTGTGTGTGTTTGTGTGGCGTTAACACAGCAGCGTTGACCACTGGGGGTCCTGTGACCTCAATGCTGTGTGTATGTACATGTATGTCTGTCTGTGCAGATGTGTTGGGCCAGTGAGCGAGCATGAGTGAGTCACCATCAGTTGAATGCAGAAGCACACTCCCCCCTATTCACACACCCTCCACCTCTTCCTTCTCTCCTGGCGTCTCTCAGTTACCCTGTACTTACACACCTCCCTCCCAGACCAGAGATTGGCTGTTCATCTCTCTCTCAAAGTATCTGGGTGTCCACCCAAATATTTGCTCACTCACACACACATTTTGATTTCTTGAAATGTACAAGTAATTGTTTTGTCAATGAGGACATATGCCATTAATGATAAAAATAAAAAGAGTTCAGTTTCACAATATTTGCACAACATTTTGTCATTATCTATTTACCCCAGTCTCCCAGAAACATCTTACCCACTGACTCTCTTCTGGGTTTTTCTTGGGTTGTTTTTAGTTTTGGGCCAGAAGTGTCAACTACTAAAGCTGTAAGAATGGGAATATGATAAGTTGCTGCTGTATAATGTTATTTAAAACAGTTTTCAATTACGTTTTCCCACATTTTTGTCTCCAACGCTACAGCATTAATTAGGTTTGTTTAGTTGCACCCGCTCACTACACCGAAAAAGTAATGTGAACACAGAGTTCAGTCAGATGCCGAAGACTGCAGCTTCAAAATTAGGTGTGAGCAAGACAAAATTGTGACTCACCTTTGGCTAAAATGAATGGTTTTCTTTCATTTCAAAATTCTTTTTACTTTCAATGAAAAAAAACAGTTTAACAGAGTACCCTTTGTTAAAATTCAAAACATGTTATAAAAGTCCATTTGATCCTTTTTTTTAACTGTAGCACTGCTCATACATTTGTCTGTATAAGTTATGTATCTGGCTGTGGATAAAACTGATAACTTTGATGGACTACTGAGTGATGTCAGTGGTGCTGCTCCATTTACTGTGTGTTTTTGTGTTATTTGTGTTGCCAGGTTAAAGATACCAAAACCTGCAAAAAAAATCCCACACCTTATCTGTAACTACCAATAGAAGGCTGTGAAGCCTTCTCCCAGTTGGCAGTTCATACTCACAAAACAATATGATATGCATAAAGCGTCACAATAAGCAAGCTTTATGCAACAGACACATTTAAAGATGGGTACAATAGGCAGGTCTGATTTGTGATTGTAATTGTGTAATTGAGTGACAAAATCTCAGTTAAGTATTTAAAGAAGTTTTGAACTCCATCAATGCAAACAATGACCCAAAACTAAAAATAACCTGAATTAGCCTTTAAATAGCAGACATATTAACAATGAATCAATATACAATACATACATATATATATATATATATATATATATATATATATATATATATATATGATCTAACTATCTCAGCACTCAAAGGGTGGACCAATTGCAAGTTAACTGATGGGTTCGTGCCTGCACATGTTTTGCTTTTTCTATACCGGGAAAAACAGAGCTGTGCATGGGCATTAGTCTTTTTTTATCATTTGCCAAGTACATTTCTTTGTTTTTAGGTTTGCATGAAAACATGTAATATGACATTAGCTGACGCAAAACAACAACTTGCCCAGTACCCAAAAGTTCTGGAAAAAGTCTTTAATTTTTCTTGTGTTTTTTTTTACATTCAAAAACACTATTTATTCAACCCAACTGTTGGAAAATCACTTATATTCCTCTTTTTTTATATTGCATGATTTGATTCATTTGTGTGAGTTTCACCTGACAAATGAATGGAAACAGTGTGCAAATATGTCAAGAAGAGGGCTAGGCCTATATTTTCAATAAAAGAGGAAAAGACAGCAGACTTGCAAGAACATCCCGACACACAGCAACACTAATCCCTGACCTGAGACGTCAACCAACCACCTTCACATTCACCCATGACCCCTGTGACATCACTACCCACACCGTGTCACCGTTATATAACTGACAGGCGTGTAAAATATGTGTTTAAATGTGACTAACAAATAGATAGTAAATTCAGAGGAAGACAAGAGAAATTGAAAGAAAAGTAAAGCGAGAATTTACACAGATGAACAGAGATGGAAAACAGTTTCAGCACAGTGACTGGTCTCTAATTAAAGGCAATGTTACAGTCCTGTTAGATTTCCCACCAACAACACACTGCACACTGCTCCCTTTTGGTGACAAGATAATAACAATAACAGCTCTGCTCAGAATTTCCCTTAGACACCCTTCAATGCCCTCATTCACACATGCATAAAAAGGACTGTTCTTTTATCTGGTTTATGATTTCATTTAGTGAAAAGGTTTATAACTGATACAAATAAACATCATAAATGCTACTGTGATCCCATCAGTGATTAACTACATGTGTCATTGTTTCCCCGGAATCCAAAAGAGTGGAAGCAGTTAAACATCTGTGAACATGTGTATCTTGCTGTGACTGTGACGTCAAAGACAGCAGTGTGTTCATGACATCACTGACAGGAAGTGTGTCTCTGTGTGTGTGTGTGTGACTCAGGTCACACACACTCACATAATGTTAACGGATCTCTCTGCACATTGTTCTCAGACAGCTTATCAAAGGCCCACTGCCAGCCACATACTATAGCTCTGATGTCATCACTGCGAGACAGAGCACACCGGATGAGGAATTTTCTGTTTTTGCTTCTGTGTCCTCACCCTCTTACTCACAAACGCATTCACACGCACATTCCCAGATGTCACACGGCCATGACCTCACCACAGACCTAAGTCACACCGCTATTTTGTAACACTTCACGCTCACAATAACAGAGGAGGGACAGGTGATGATTGATTGATTGGTTGCAGATGACACAGACCATATTTAAACTGCATTCAGGCTGATAGTGGTTTATGAGGTTCACGTAGACCAACTCACACACAACATATAATCATGCGGACGAGCAGACATGCTGCATATTCACCTGAGAAAGGGGTACAGTTTTAAGCTTTCATTGTTTAGTTTGCGGTTCACGTCCCGTGAACATGTGTGATTGCGTAAGTTGCAGATAGAGGAAGCTGTGGATGAAGGGAGGAGGCACATGAAGGCAAATGGAAAGCCAGTGAGGACTGGTGTTCATGGTGGTACATTTTGTCCAAGCCTACTGGAGTTGCATAACCCTCACTGCACAGCATATGGAGCTGGGGGGTTTCATAGATTTTATTGGGATGTAAAATAAAGCAGAGAGAGAGGCAGAAAGAAAATCTAATCCAAACCTCTAAGTCTTCCAGCCTGGGCCTGAAATAGACACACACAGCAGACAGGACAGGTAGAGGCACAGACATAAACGAAGACAGCAGACATTCACACACCTACTCAAAACACAGCATTCACTTGTCCATTTCCGGACTGAACTGCTGGTTATTCAGTTACAGCAAACTAGCTATTACCATGAGGCAGGTTTGTGTGTTTGTGCATGTCACCCAAGGCAGGCCCTGGATCCAGGAAAAATTTCTCTTAGTTTTCTAACACATGCTCACATTTCAGCTTACTCAACCGTCTTCTCACCCTTCTAGTCCTCCTTTCATCCACTTACACCATCCCTCTTTTTCTTTGAATGACATGACGGACAGATTTAGAACACTGTGCTTTGAGGTTAGTGGCCAAGCAACTAAACAACTAAGCTTAGAGCAGGGCTTCTCAAAGTCCAAACCAAGGTCCGGACCAAACGGCAAAAGTCAATCCAGACCCAGCCCCAAGGAGAGGTTTTATTTTGTGTGGTGTGTAATATGTTCTAAATAAATAACAAAATGAAAAATAGGTTACAACTGAAATAATTTTTTTGTTTTTTGTTTTTTATTATAGAGAGAGTATAGGCTACCAAATAAAGCTACTGGTATCGGTACAAAAGTTGACCAGGAAAACTGAGTCCTCAACTTGAAAGTACTGTATGTTGCTTAAAAGTTACAAGTGAATTGATTAAATGTTATTTTGTTATTGCCAATCATTTCGGACCTCTGATCTTGAATAAAAATCAGATGCGTACCTTTGAGCAATACATTTGAGAACCCCAGGCTTAGAGTTTTGTGGGTGTTTTATTATTTTGAAACTCGGTCTTCTAAGTGAATAAATGACATAGTAGAACTAGTTTGAGAATTACAGTAGGTTGAGATTCTACTTATTTCAAACTGGAGTGAAAGCCAGAAAAATATATGTGGTGGGGTAATGACATAGGCTTTCCTTTAAAGAGTTGGAGCGACTGCACATCAAGCAGTGTGAAAGAGAGTCTCTCTCTCTGGCTGAAAGATAACCGTGGGACTTGTAATATGAGGGCGGGAAATGGGTGGTGCCGATTAGTGATATGACTCTGGAAGGAGAACTTCCAGGTGCGTCACTCCTCGCCAGCAAATTGAGGTGGAGAGCTGCTGATACGCCCAGAGGGGAGTGTAATGATTGGACAGCTGGAGATTTTGGAAAGAAGTTAAATAAAACACACACAATATGAGTCACATTCATCTATCCTCCTGCAATTTTCTTATTTTCAGTACAACAGCCAACTGCAGTAGCAACTTTATGTTGTACAATAATAAATGGTATTTGAGTGGATTGGTCGAAAAAAGAATTTCACAGATTGCAGAATAGAGAGCTCCTGGTTTCTGTTACAGAAGTCAGAAAGCCTGTTGGTTTAGTCTAGGTGTCTAGACAGAGATAAGTCTTTTACACAATAATATAATTTTGCTGTTTTTTTTATATATATATTTTTGTTTTAATCAACCTCTAACACACACCATTTCCTATAAGTTCTGAGTTAAAAATGGCAAACTTGACACACTGAAGCCAGTTGAGTGTTGAGCATTCCGAATGAACAGGGAGGGACAAATTGCAGAGATGTATTTTATCAGGCATTTTTGTCATTATCTTTCTTTTTAAATTGTTCCTTCATTTACACAGGAGAGAGGTAATAAGAAATGAGGAGTGAGAGGGATGGATTACATGTAACAACGGTCCCCAACTGGACTCGAACCAAGGATGTTGCGATAACTTGGTCGCTATCTTAAAACCCCATAGGTCACTAGAACGCCAGCATAGACATTTTTAAACAGCAGAGATTACAGTTAATACATTGGGAAAATGTTAGTTACATGAATGTGGGTGGATATCATGGATAAGGGAGGGCTATGCTGGAAACAATGAATGGGCTTTAGTTTTTATGAAAGCTAACACAGTAATTGTTAAAATTCTAATAGCAAGTGCTGTAGTAGATACTGATCTATTGTATCTGTCAAAGAAACACACTTTTTCAGAAAGACAGATGAAAGAAATACTCAATGAGAGACTGCATTGAGTTCCAGACACTAGTGGAACCAGCTAGCCTGGATGTGACAGGACTTCAGCTCTCTATTGATCAAATTGGAGACTTTTTTGGGGGGTATTTATTTTGATTTGACTGATACTAAGATGTCCAATGAACCATAAATAAGTAAATTCCACAGTGCCAATCAGACAGAGAATACAATGCAGAAGAAAGAGGGCAAGAGGAGAATGTGTGTTTAATTCCAAGTGTGGAGATTTGGGTGCTTCTGTTCAGAAATCAGAAACTTAACCTAATTACTGACAATGTAGATATTTCTGTCTGTGTGTAGGATTACATGAGCTATTTATTCAGGGTGTACAAATATATTTGTAAAAGGTCAGGACAATGTGACTCATCAGACCATTGATCGGTAATGGAAACTCACCAGTCTCTCTGAGTGGGTGTCCCTATGTGTGAATGTGTCTGTGCAAGGGTGCTCTTTACTTACATGTGATACTCTTGCTGGGTGTTGTAAGCTCTGAGTGTGAGAGGCTGCTGTTCCACTTGTCTTCACCATCGCCTTGTAACCTTTCTGGGGTGCCATTTAACCTCAATATGAGGGGCTCAGTATAGGTGTGGGCCACATCTAAAAGAGAAAAAAACCAACACAATTAGGGGTGGGAATCACAGGGTACCTCACGATGCGATACGATACACGATTAATGGCTCACTAAACCGATAATATCACGATCAAGCAATTATGAGATAATCAATATATTGCTAGACATTCCCACATCATGATATTCGTGAATACAAAATACCCGTGAAAAGGTTAAGTGCAGGTTTTCTCTCATGAAGTAGCGCCGCTGGGAAGACGGAAATCGTTTTATTATTATTATATTAATTATAATTATTATTATATTAATTATAATTATTTTATTAATCAAAATATAGATATTTGTCGCCAGCGTATCGTTTCTCAACGATTCCTATTGAAGGACAACGATATGTTGCTGTATCAATATTTTGCCCCACCCCTACACACAGTTACATATACAATAATATTACAATATTAACAGTTTTCTGTAAGACCACACATTTTTATATTTATGTTAAGTTTATTTTGAAGGTTTTGAGGTTCACGTTCCCAGGTTTCCTAAGTGAGTAGCTGCTTTCCATGTGGCTAATATCAGGTATCAGCAGCAAGCTGCTTTCCCACTTGTAGTAAACTTGTCTACTCCCATGTCATTTATCATCCACTAGCACTTAATTAATTTAAACAGAGTAGTTCTGCTGACTTCAACAAAGCAGAAGATTTTGTCTGTATTTGTGTGCTCTGTCCTGAACTTGCATCTGGAAGCAGTTAAATGCAGCCCCTTGGGACTGTTTAGGGGTCTATGTGCATGCTTGTGAAACCGGAAATCTGTGTGGGTCTATGTGTGTGCTGGGATGTCTGTTTGTGTTTGACAGTGGATGTATGTGTGTTTTAAATTGAACACATAAGAGGATGTACACATAATATACATACAGTAAATACATGTCTGGGTTTTATGTGTTCACCGGTGCACCATGCAGTGCTTTAATGAAGCTGTTATTACACACACACACACACACACACACACACACACACACACACACACACACACACACACACACACACACACACACACACACACACACACACACACACACACACAAACACACACACACACACACACACACACACACACACACACACACACACACACACACACACACACACACACACACACACACACACACCACACAGAGGCCTTCAAAGCAGGGCAGACTTGGGCCTCTGAGAGGTGCAGCCTCATTCCTGGGCAAATGGGAGCCAGCTGGGTTTAACAAACACACACACACACACACACACACACACACACACACACACACACACACACACAAACCAAACCGCGTCCTGTGCGTCGACTCAACACTTCCCGGCTATGTTTGTTTACTCTATCCACTCTCGCTCACTTCTCTATCTGTCCTCTCTTTCCTGTCCCCTGCCTCTTGCACTCTTCGTCTCCAGTTCACATTCCGTCTCCACTTTTACAAATAAATTCACATATTTGGCATAACTTTATAGATTAATTTCCACTTTTGCAGCTAAACATATATAATGCCTATGCAAAGTTAAGTGTTTTAAAGGAAAGTGAAAGATGTAAAAATAATAGAGGCAGTTTATTTCAATGATAAAGTAAAAACAAAAAAGTGAGGGATGAGATGAGTAGTTGATATAATCCAATTATCTGGTTCTGATATTGTGCTCATCCAAATATAACTACTGTGTTGGTTATTTGGATTTTGCTTTATTCATGTATGGAGGTCCAGGCAGGAAATTAGTTTTTAGTATAAATACAAATCAATTCACTAGAGCTGCAAAGATCGATTAGTTGTCAACTATTAAAATAATTTCCTATTAAAACTATTTTGATAATCTATTAATCGGTTTTGTCATTTTTTATGAAAAAAAAAAACCTTCTCTAATTCCAGCTTTTTAAATGTGAATAGTTTCTAGTTTCTTCACTCCTCTATGACAGTAAACTGAATATATTTATTCTATGAGGAAGTCATCTTGGGCTTTGGAAAACACTGATCGGCACGTCACCATTTCCTGACATTTTATAGACCAAACAACTAATCGAGAAAATAATCAACAAATTGATCGACAATGAAAATAATCATTAGTTGCAGCCATACAATTCACATGACAGAGCTGTCACATATTTTAGGGCTGGGCTATATTTCAATATTATTATTATTAGTATTATTGTCTCTTCCTCATCAAATGGCAATATTTGCATACAGTATTGAGATATCATGATGATTCAAATTAATCTGTGAAAACCTTTTCATTCTAGAGCTGCAACGATTAGTCAATTAATCGATTTGAAGATCAACAGAAAAATTATCGGTAACTATTTTGATAATCAATTCATTGTTAAAGTAATTCGCTAAAGGATTTTCTTCTTTTGTCAAGCTTTCATCTTGGACTCTGGAAAAATTAAATGGACATTTCTCATTGTTTTCTGAATTTTTATAGACCAAACAATGAATGAATAAATGATCTGCAGATTAATCAATGATGTAAATAGTCGTTTTAACACAGAGGGAAATACCATGACATACTAAAAAGATAAAAATCTGCGATTAATCATTGCAACATTTTTACCATATTGCCCACATCTACTTGAAAGTACTAAATAAATTCAGAAAAATACCCATCACAATATTGAGAATCAGTGTTTTATTAACTGATAACAGCTACATATTTTGTTCACTTATTGTAACAATGACTAACTTCCAGTAAGTCGTGTCTGACTAAGTTAAAGATGCTGATTACGTGTGTTTGGTACTGTGCACTGTTTATGCTAATGTAATGTTGTATTGTTGAAGCAGGATGACTCTGCAAGATTCCCAAGATGCAGAGTCCCACGCACCCTTAGGGCCTGTTTTGACCTGGTTTTAACATCTGTCCTGAGTGATCCGATCACAAGTGGGTTTCCACCTGGCAGTAGAATGTATCTCTGAGTGACCACTTGTGATCGGATCTCACTTCCCTGCTCTATATGCAAATAAACACGTACATTATTTCTGTTTGCATATAGGCTTCTGTTTGTGTGTGGGGATGCAACGATTATAGATTTTGTTGGTACGATTATAGTCTGAAAAATCATCACAGTTTCACGATTATCACAATTATCATGCATTCATTAATTTCACTACTAATGTATTAAATCACATGCACACTTGTGATTTTAATGTGTTATTATTACTGCCTTTTGAAACAGAAATAACACAGCAACAGTTTTGAATGTTTTGAAAATGATTATATGATCAATCATCAACCTTTTTATCTAAATTAAGAAGAGACTAGAAGTGAATCAGTCACACAAACAAAGGCCAAGTTGGCAACAACAGTGCTGTCCTTAAGAAGAAGTTGGCCCTTTTTGGGCTTGAAACGGCCCTGCTAGTTGGAGTGTCTAAAAGTTGGAGAAGCTGCTAGACAAGATGCACACAGGGAGATTTGCAGCATGTTGCCAAGGAATAAATGTGATGGAGAAATCTCTTTGCAGCCTTATGTCACACAGGGGATGAAGAGGAGGAAGTAAGTAACGTTGAGTGGTAACGTCAGTGCCACGATTGAGCTGTTGCGGTGTTTTGACTCGTACGAACGTAACACTCGTCAGCTCGCTGACTGTAAATGCAAACATTGGCTTCTGTCAGTACGTGTCCATATATGCGTTGTTTTCATGGATGGGATCGCCTTGCTTCCCAGGATTGCACGCTAGTGGGTTGGCCACTAGTTTCTCTTCAATGACCACTGACAAGCAAAGAAAACAGTCTACACCCTCCTACAACCGCGATGGCTGTCGCTGATTGGACGAAGGCGTCACACAGGGCTGGCTGCTCCCCGATTTCAAAACCGACCATAATAGCGGCTCTTTCAGAATACCATCTCTTATTTTAAGAAAATAGTTCACCGAAACGTGTTTCTGAAAACATTTTGAGCGAGAAATAGGCTATGCAGTTGCTGAATCTGTCTTTATTTCAGATCTACAAAGGTCAGTTTAAAAGATTTTTGTCAGCTTTTGAGAGGCGCCGAGCCAGCCGCTCATCATTTGCATGAAGTTGGCTGGATTCAACTTTATGCAAATGAGGTCAGAACGGGGCCTCTGGCTGAAGGAACACTGCTTTATTTTCTTAGATATTTAAGTATATCAAAGTTACTAGTATGACATTGAATCGTTTGGTTATGTAAGGTGGTCAAACATTGATGAAGAGGAACAGTGTTTCAAAGATTTGTGTGTGTGTGTGTGTGTGTGTGTGTGTGTGTGTGTGTGTGTGTGTGTGTGTGTGTTTGTGTGTGTGTGTGTTCCTTCTCTTCCGTTCTATTAGACGGTGGTACACAAACCCCATACACATACCTGTGTGCGCGCACACACACGCACACGCATTAAACACATATATTCTCCAATGGTACCTTCCTATATCTAGTACCAGCTCTCTCCATACACATTTGCTTGACTCTTGCATGTGGAAGCTATTGCTAAGGCCCATGTTGTATCCATTAGTCCCAATCAGCCAGCTTCAGATATGAAAGCCTCTAGTGAGAACTGTTGCCCCCAACAATGCCAAATGTCTAGTTTAGAGATATGTGTGCGTATTATAGGCTGCATATGTCACTGGCAAGCAGTGTATATGTCTATCTATCATTACATCCATTCACCCATCCATCCTTATTTTACTTTCTTGTAATTACTTTAGAGAACACTCTGTTCAAAAGGTTTTAAGTAAATTATGCAAAGCATATGTAACTTGGTCTACGTCTGTCCATAGGCCCAGTCAGCCACACATACATGTAGTCATGTATTTTTGATTATCTGTTAAAACATCATGTTAAATAATCCTATAATCAGTTATCAATTAGCTCATCAAAATCCATCAGTTACCTATAATCGTCCATTGTTCGATGCAGCTGGTACCCATTTATCAAAAATATATTTGAAGATGAATAATAAAAAAGTAATATTTCACCATGTGCTGGCAGGCAACAACTGGTTTTAATGACTGTAGTCAGTTGGCACGTTTTTTGAAAATATTGAGATCAGTAATATAATTCAAACAAAAAGCGCTTTAGGTGGTATTTATCGGGTTATACTAATCCTCTTTCTCATGTTGTTTTAGTCCCTTTCTGTGGAAGCTGCTTTTGGGGGCAATTATGTCATTATCAAAGCCACACGAGAGCCCAGCGTAAGCAAATTACGGGAGGAAAGGAAAGGACGGTCTTCTTCAGTGTAAGATTCATGACTCCACAACAAATAATTTGAAGAAGAATCGATTACTATTATATCTGAGAAATATAGATTTATCTAAACTAGCCAGCCAACAGATGACAGTAGTAGTAGTAGTAGTAGTAAGGATAACAGAGTATTGCTGCCCTTGTTGCACATTCCTCCTGAGTATGTGTTCAATCATCTGATCATCTTAACCACTTCATACGTCAGTATAGTAGTCTGTTATGTATTCTCTTTTAGACTCTGTTGCCAATGAGAGTCCTATGGGTTAAAAGTGTGTAGGTCTTGTGACTCAGTCAAAGCCTTTCCTCTGTAAACGTTCAAAACCACGATTGTTGGAGCAAAAGCACATCCCCACCGAACCCCTAGTGCCATCCAAGCAGGCCTTCAACCAGTTGTGTGTTGGCATCAGCATCAAACCACCAAACCGCTCGACCTCAGAGCCATTTCTGAGATCTGAGAAAGATGAGCCTCTAATTCAAATCAGACCAGAGCAATCAAGAGCCGCTGAGGAGATCTGGCTGTGTGTGTACACGTGTGGGTGAAAATGTGTATTTGTTTGTGCATGCTTGACTGTGTGTGTGTGTGTGTGTGTGTGTGTGTGTGTGTGTTCATGTTTGTAATTTGGTGTGTACACGTGTCATGGGCCCTGAAAGGGTGATCCAGAGGAATATCAGTCCCCTAGTAAACAAACAAAAACATATGGATCACATAAGGCAATGGTTAGCATGAACACAACACAAACACACACATGCACACACAGATCCAGGCAATGGGAGCTGGCAAATGATGTGACACATCCTGGATCACCTCAAGGGGACTGCAACCTGCTGTTCCTCTGAGTATTATCTCTGAGGGGGAGTGCTCAGTTGAGTTTACCTGCTGCCTTTTAAACTACCTGAACCCTGTTTCTACAGCTTTACTAGTACTTCTTTAGAGGCACAGAATTCTAATGTGCATACGAAATTAGGTCTCTTAGGTGTGTACAACCCTTAGGCAAAGACATACAGAACATATGCACCCTACCAGCCACAAACGGGAGCAAAGAGGCATCCAAAAGTAGATGCAAGTAGAGCTCGGCGATATGGAGAAAATCAAATTTAATATTTTTGACCAAATACCTCGTTATTGATATTGCGGCGATATTGCAGGGTTGATCGTTGTAAATTGAATATGTTTAGGTTTTGGACTGTTGATTGGGCCAAACAAGCAATTTGAAGGCTCAGGGAAATTGTGATGGGCATTTTAACAACACGTTGAGATAAGAAAAGACGAGATAAGGTCAATCAATTATATGTTATATATAATATGTGCAGTATGTGTAATATTGCACACTATACAGAAAATGAAACAAATATAAGTTATAGACAATAGAATGGAAGATGATACTATGATAAAGCATATCATATAAAATATTAAAGCACAACCGCAATCTATTAGTAATAGTATTGTAGGGAATCAGTGATATAAGTATCAATCAATCTTCGTCCGCTTATCCGGTGTCGGGTCGCGGGGGGAGCAGCTCCAGCAGGGGATCCCAAACTTCCCTTTCCCGAGCAACATTAACCAGCTCCGACTGGGGGATCCCGAGGCGTTCCCAGGCCAGGTTGGAGATATAATCCCTCCACCTAGTCCTGGGTCTTCCCCGGGGCCTCCTCCCAGCTGGACGTGCCTGGAACACCTCCCTAGGGAGGCACCCAGGGGGCATCCTTACCAGATGCCCGAACCACCTCAACTGGCTCCTTTCGACGCAAAGGAGCAGCGGCTCTACTCCGAGCTCCTCACGGATGACTGAGCTTCTCACCCTATCTCTAAGGGAGACGCCAGCCACCCTCCTGAGGAAACCCATTTCAGCCGCTTGTACCCTGGATCTCGTTCTTTCGGTCATGACCCAGCCTTCATGACCGTAGGTGAGGTAGGAGGAAAACTGACCGGTAGATCGAGAGCTTTGCCTTCTGGCTCAGCTCTCTTTTCGTCACAACGGTGCGATAGATTGAATGTAATACCGCACCCGCTGCGCCGATTCTCCGACCAATCTCCCGCTCCATTGTCCCCTCACTCGCGAACAAAACCCCAAGGTACTTGAACTCCTTCACTTGGGGTAAGGACTCATTCCCTACCTGGAGAAGGCATTCCATCGGTTTCCTGCTGAGAACCATGGCCTCCGATTTAGAGGTGCTGATCCTCATCCCAACCGCTTCACACTCGGTTGCGAACCGATCCAGTGAGTACTGAAGGTCACAGGCCGATGATGCCATCAGGACCACATCATCTGCAAAGAGCAGCGATGAGATCCCCAGCCCACCAAACTGCAAACCCTCCCCACCCCGACTACGCCTCAATATCCTGTCCATAAATATTACAAACAGGATTGGTGACAAAGCGCAGCCCTGGCGGAGGCCAACCCTCACCTGAAACAAGTCCAACTTACTGCCGAGAACCCGGACACAGCTCTCACTTTGGTCGTACAGAGATTGGATGGCCCTGAGTAGAGACCCCCTCACCCCATACCCCCGCAGCACCTCCCACAGTATCTCCCGGGGGACCCGGTCATACGCCTTCTCCAAATCCACAAAACACATGTAGACCGGTTGGGCATACTCCCAGGCTCCCTCCAGGATCCTTGCGAGAGCTGGTCCGTTGTTCCACGACCAGGACGGAATACGCATTGTTCCTCCTCAACCCGAGGTTCGACTATCGGCCGAACCCTCCTTTCCAGCACCTTGGAGTAGACTTTACCAGGGAGGCTGAGAAGTGTGATACCCCTGTAATTGGCACACACCCTCTGGTCCCCCTTTTTAAAAAGGGGAACCACCACCCCAGTCTGCCACTCCTTTGGCACCGTCCCAGACTTCCACGCAATGTTGAAGAGGCGTGTCAACCAGGACAGCCCCTCCACACCCAGAGCCTTGAGCATTTCTGGACGGATCTCATCAATCCCTGGGGCTTTGCCACTGTGGAGTTGTTTGACTACATCAGTGACTTCCGCCTGGGAAATCGACAACAATCCCCCGTTATCCTCCAGCTCTGCCTCTAACATAGAGGGCGTATTAGTCGGATTCAGGAGTTCCTCAAAGTGCTCCTTCCACCGCCCTATTACTTCCTCAGTTGAGGTCAACAGTGTCCCATCCTTACTGTACACAGCTTGGATGGTTCCCCGCTTCAGTTTTCCAGAAGCACTTTGGTGCCGACCGAAAGTCCTTCTCCATGTCTTCTCCGAACTTCTCCCACACCCGCTGCTTTGCCTCTTTCACGGCAGAGGCTGCAGCCCTTTCGGGCCCTTCGGTACCCTGCAACTGCCTCCGGAGTCCTCTGGGATAACATATCCCGGAAAGACTCCTTCAGTCGGACGGCATCCCTGACCACCGGTGTCCACCACGGTGTTCGTGGGTTACCGCCACTTGAGGCACCTAAGACCCTAAGACAGCAGCTCTTCGCCGCAGCTTCAGCAATGGAAACTTTGAACATTGTCCACTCGGGTTCAATGCCCCCAGCCTCCACAGGGATGCACAAAAAGCTCCGCCGGAGGTGTGAGTTGAAAGTCTGTCGGACAGGGGCCTCCTCCAGACGTTCCCAATTTACCCGCACTACGTGTTTGGGCTTACCAGGTCTGTCCAGAGTCTTCCCCCACCCCCTGACCCAACTCACCACCAGATGGTGATCGGTTGACAACTCTGCCCCTCTCTTCACCCGAGTGTCCAAAACATACGGCCTCAGATTAGATGAAACGATTATGAAATCGATCATTGACCTTTGGCTTAGGGTGCTCTGGTACCAAGTACACTTATGAGCATCCCTATGTTCGAACATGGTGTTCGTTATAGACAATCCATGACTAGCACAGAAGTCCAACAACAAACAACCACTCTGGTTTAGATCAGGGAGGCCGTTCCTCCCAATCACGCCCTCCAGGTGTCTCCATCATTGCCCACGTGTGCGTTGAAGTCCCCCAGCAGAACAATGGAGTCCCACACTGGCGCCCCATGCAGGACTCTACTCAAGGTCTCCAAGAAGGCCGAATACTGCGAACTCCTGTTTGGTGCATATGCACAAACAACAGTCAGAGTTTCCCCCCCCACAACCTGCAGGCGTAGGGAGGCGACCCTCTTGTCCACCGGGGTAAACTCCAACGTAGCGGCGCTCAGCCGGGGGCTTGTGAGTATCCCCACACCCGCCCGGCGCCTCACACCCTGGGCAACTCCGGAGAAGAAAAGAGTCCAACCCCTATCCAGGAGTACGGTTCCAGAACCGAGACTGTGCGTAGAGGTAAGCCCCACCAGATCTAACCGGTAGCGCTCCACCTCCCGCACCAGTTCCGGCTCCTTCCCCCACAGAGAGGTGATGTTCCACGTCCCCAGAGCCAGCGTCTGCTGCCCGGGTCTGGTCCGTCGAGGCCCCTGACCTTCACTGCCACCCATTTGGCAGCGCACCCGACCCCAGCGGTTCCTCCCACAGGTGGTGGGCCCATGGGCTGGAGAGATGGGAGCCACGTAGCTTGTTCGGGCTGTGCCTGGCCGGGCTCCGTGGCAAACCCGGCCACCAGGCGCTCGCCGACAAGCCCGCCGTCTGGGCCTGGCTCCAGACGGGGGCCCCGGGCTTCCTCCGGGCAGGGTCACTCCATCTCTACCTTGTTTTTCCATAGGGTTTTTGAACCATTCTTTGTCTGGCCCCTCACCTGAGACCACTCTGCCTTGGGAGACCCTACCAGGAGCACAAAGCTCCAGACAACACAGCCCTCAGGTTCACAGAGAACACACACAAACACACACAAACCTCTCCACCACGATTAGGTGATGCTTCACGGAGAAGTGAACCATCACCTCACCTCTTATATAAGTAATATAATGCAATTTAAAATAAAATGTCTAACTACTGTTTTAAAATCATTTTTACAACTCTATATATATATATATTGACATTTAATAGACTAATTAATTCATCCTGTAATCGTAAAAACAATTAGCAGTTTGATCAATAATACAAATAGACGTTACAGTTGGAGACCTACTTGAAAGGGCAATTTTCAGGCACACACAGACAAAAATGTTCGCACACATGCACATTGCACACCCTGCTGACTCGTCTCTAAAACATAAAGATAGAAATAAGCACACAAGAAGTTGGGTCCAAACCAGGTTAATAATAGCCAGACAGATTCTTCTAAGAGTATGGAGGTGGCTAGAGTGGCAGCATTTGAAAAAATGTTATACATAGTTTGCAAGATTGAGTTTTTACACAAAAAAAGGGGAAAGTAACTGAGATTTCTGCAGGGGTCTTAGGAGGCTAGGATGTATTGTGGAAAGAGGTATGTGTTGTCTATTTTGTTGGTATTTCTTTGTATTTAATATATATATATATATATATATATATATATATATATATATGTATATGTATATGTATGTATGTATGTATGTATATTTCATCTGGTCAAGGAAGAGAGAAGGGGAAAAACCAAATTGTATAGTGGTGATGGCGAGTGTGGGGGTCAGACGGGGAGGTGATGTACGAATGTTGTATGTTTTGTTTGTTTTAAATAAATAAAGAATACAAATATTTATCCTAAAAAAAAGATAAGGATAAGAGTTGAGAGAATTGGAAAGACAATACAATGAGATGAGGTGAAGAGCAACCAAGCAGAATAATGTTCAGCAGAGCGGAGTTAGTGGAGACGACGCAGTAGCAGCTCTATGGCCAGCAGTAATGACTGGAACTGATTGAAACCACACGCAACCGCTGGGGTTCTGACCATGACGAAGGGAAATACAAAGAAAACACATAACTACAGAAACCTTTTTTTTTATCTGTATCCCACAACAAATACACAAAAACCCATACATGCACACACACAAAGAAAAGGAAAGAAGAGGCAATTTTTTTAGCTACAATCCCGACAAAAGCGCACACAGAAACACATTCCCACAAACACACACACATTGCACAGAGGGGCTATGAGAGTGCAGCACTGGAATATGTCCAAAATCAGAGATTATAGCTGCAGAGAGAATGAAGCAGTGTAAGCTCATTAAAGACAAAAACTGTCTGCTGTTGAACAGGCTTAAGGGGAATTTAATTGTGTTACTTTGTCTCTGAGATTCCTCTGGTTCCTGGGAAAGTACAGCTGCTCTGCTAACTGAGTGCTATACTGCTGCATTTAACACAAGGAGCCTGAAACAGTGACACCACCATCAGATATACAAACACACACTATACTGTGCAACATATGGAAACTACGGACAGTCTAACGGTCATTCTGACAGGATAAGCAGAATTCAGTAGTTCACATTCAGGAAGAGCGTCAATCTCAAGCTACGGTGGCAAATGTACTATATATACCCCGCTCTAATGCACACAATGACAAGCCGATATTATAGGCTGATATGGAGTTATTACAGATATAAATATTGATATATTGTTGTCTGATTTGTATTAACCTAATGCATCAATATCAGCCTAAAAAAAAACGGTCGGTCTCTACATAACACCTCTGCCACAACTGTAGACTTGAAACTGGAAGAGATAACAGCGACACACTTAAAGGGGTAACCATCAGACCTGTCACTGTAACGGTAACTGTACAGTAACAGGGCCCCCGCTCAAGTGTCTCAACAAGACACGACAGTTTTCTGGGTAGCTAGAACTATCATGCTGACACTTACTGTCAACAGTATATGACATGGGTTATGAGGATTTGGAGACGCTACTCAAGTCAGGAGTTGGTGAGAGAAAGAGAGAGAGTGGGAGTGCAGGCCACCAGAGCAGCAGCAGTTTCTCAAATGTTTGGAGGTGGTGAAGAAGAAAAAAAGCATGCTCATTTTCGTAGTTCAAATATGCTGTAAAAACGCCTCAAATTGCTCCTAGTTTATTTCAATCTCTGTGAGAAACCAAATTAGACACACAAGCCTCAACAAACCTCAGTGACTAAAAAGGGACAAGTAGGCAAATAGCTGCATCTGCACGCTGGAGCGCAGAGAGGAAAAATAAATGTAGTTTAGACTGTGATGTAGACAGAGGGATTTTATC